>NC_090377.1:112582282-112700941 GCF_036365525.1 Heterodontus francisci
TTCCTCATCCCCCCCCCACCACCTCCTCATCCTCATCCTCATCCCCCCCACCCACCACCTCCCATCCTCATCCTCATACCCCCCCCCCACCACCTCCTCATCCCATCCTCTCCTCATCCCCCCCCCCACCTCCTCCTCATCCCCCCCCCACCTCATCCTCATCCTCACCCCCCTCACCACCTCCTCATCACTCCTCATCCCCCCCCCCACCACCTCTCCTCATCCTCATCCTCATCCCCCCCCACCACCTCCTCATTCCCCCCCCCACCACCTCCTCATCCCCCCCCACCACCTCCTCATCCCCCCCACCACCTCCTCATCCCCCCCCCCACCACCTCCTCATCCCCCCCCACCACCTCCTCATCCCCCCCCACCACCTCCTCATCCCCCCCACCACTCCTCATCCCCCCCACCACCTCCTCATCCCCCCCCACCACCTCCTCATCCTCATCCCCCCCCACCACCTCCTCATCCCCCCCCACCACCTCCTCATCCCCCCCCACCACCTCCTCATCCCCCCCCCACCTCCTCATCCCCCCCCACCACCTCCTCATCCCCCCCCACCACCTCCTCATCCCCCCCCCACCACCTCCTCATCCCCCCCCACCACTCCTCATCCCCCCCCCCACCTCCTCATCCCCCCCCACCACCTCCTCATCCCCCCCCCACCACCACCTCATCCCCCACCCCCACCACCTCCTCATCCCCCCCCACCACCTCCTCATCCCCCCCCACCACCTCTCATCCCCCCCCCACCACCTCCTCATCCCCCCCCCACCACCTCCTCATCCCCCCCCACCACCTCCTCATCCCCCCCCCACCACCTCCTCATCCCCCCCCCACCACCTCTCATCCCCCCCCACACCTCCTCCTCATCCCCCCCCCACCACCTCCTCATCCCCCCCCCACCACCTCCTCATCCCCCCCCCACCACCTCCTCATCCCCCCCCCACCACCTCCTCATCCCCCCCCACCACCTCCTCATCCCCCCCCCACCACCTCCTCATCCCCCCCCACCACCTCCTCATCCCCCCCACCACCTCCTCATCCCCCCCACCACCTCCTCACCCCCCACCACCTCCTCATCCCCCCCCCCACCACCTCCTCATCCCCCCCCCACCACCTCCTCATCCCCCCCCCACCACCTCCCATCCCCCCCACACTCATCCCCCCCCCACCACCTCCTCATCCCCCCCCACCACCTCCTCATCCCCCCCCCACCACCTCCTCATCATCCCCCCCCACCACCTCCTCATCCCCCCCCACCACCTCCTCATCCCCCCCCCACCACCTCCTCATCCCCCCCCCACCACCTCCTCATCCCCCCCCCCACCACCTCCTCATCCCCCCCCACACCTCCTCATCCCCCCACCACCTCCTCATCCCCCCCCCACCACCTCCTCTCCCCCCCCACCACCTCTCATCCCCCCCCACCACCTCCTCATCCCCCCCCCACCACCTCCTCATCCCCCCCCACCACCTCCTCATCCCCCCCCCACCACCTCCTCATCCCCGCCCCCACCACCTCCTCATCCCCCCCCCCACCACCTCCTCATCCCCCCCCACCACCTCCTCATCCCCCCCCACCACCTCCTCATCCCCCCCCCACCACCTCCTCATCCCCCCCCACCACCTCTCATCCCCCCTCCCACCCCTCCTCATCCCCCCCACCACCTCCTCATCCCCCCCCCACCACCTCCTCATCCCCCCCCCACCACCTCCTCATCCCCCCCCACCACTCCTCATCCCCCCCTCACCACCTCCTCATCCCCCCCCAGCCACCTCCTCATCCCCCCCACCACCTCCTCATCCCCCCCCCACCACCTCCTCATCCCCCCCCCACCACCTCCTCATCCCCCCCCCACCACCTCCTCATCCCCCCCCACCACCTCCTCACCCCCCCACCACCTCCTCATCCCCCCCCCACCACCTCCTCATCCCCCCCCCACCACCTCCTCATCCCCCCCACCACCTCCTCATCCCCCCCCACCACCATCCTCATCCCCCCCCCACCACCTCCTCATCCCCCCCCCACCACCTCCTCATCCCCCCCCACCACTCTCATCCCCCCCCACCACCTCCTCATCCCCCCCCACCACCTCCTCATCCCCCCCCACCACCTCCTCATCCCCCCCCACCACCTCCTCATCCCCCACCACCTCCTCACCCCCCACCACCTCCTCATCCCCCCCCCACCACCTCTCATCCCCCCCCACCACCTCCTCATCCCCCCCCCACCACCTCCTCATCCCCCCCCACCACCTCCTCATCCCCCCCCCCACCACCTCCTCATCCCCCCCCCACCACCTCCTCATCCCCCCCCCCACACCACCTCCTCATCCCCCCCCACCACCTCCTCATCCCCCCCCCACCACCTCCTCATCCCCCCCCCCACCACCTCCTCATCCCCCCCACCACCACTCTCATCCCCCCCACCACCTCCTCATCCCCCCCCCACCACCTCCTCATCCCCCCCCACACCTCCTCATCCCCCCCCACCACCTCCTCATCCCCCCCCCACCACCTCCTCATCCCCCCCCCACCACCTCCTCATCCCCCCCCCACCACCTCCTCATCCCCCCCCCACCACCACTCCTCATCCCCCCCCACCACCTCCTCATCCCCCCCCCCACACCTCCTCATCCCCCCCCCACCACCTCCTCATCCCCCCCCCCACCACCTCCTCATCCCCCCCCCACCACCTCCTCATCCCCCCCCCCACCACCTCCTCATCCCCCCCCCCACTCCTCCTCATCCCCCCCCCCCACCACCTCCTCATCCCCCCCCACCACCTCCTCATCCCCCCCCACCACCTCCATCCCCCCCACCACCTTCCTCATCCCCCCCCCACCACCTCCTCATCCCCCTCCCCCCACCACCTCCTCATCCCCCCCCCACCACCTCCTCATCCCCCCCCCACCACCTCCTCATCCCCCCCCACCACCTCCTCATCCCCCCCCACCACCTCCTCATCCCCCCCCACCACCTCCTCATCCCCCCCCCACCACCTCCTCATCCCCCCCCCACCACCTCCTCATCCCCCCCCCACCACCTCCTCATCCCCCCCTCCACCAGCCTCCTCATCCCCCCCCCACCACCTCCTCATCCCCCCCCCACCACCTCCTCATCCCCCCCCACACCTCCTCATCCCCCCCCCACCACCTCCTCATCCCCCCCCCACCACCTCCTCATCCCCCCCCACCACCTCCTCATCCCCCCCCCACCACCTCCTCATCCCCCCCCACCACCTCCTCATCCCCCCCCACCACCTCCTCATCCCCCCCCACCACCTCCTCATCCCCCTCCACCACCACCTCCTCATCCCCCCCACCACCTCTCATCCCCCCCCACCACCTCCTCATCCCCCCCCCACCACCTCCTCATCCCCCCCCCACCACCTCCTCATCCCCCCCCACCACCTCCTCCTCATCCCCCCCCACCACCTCCTCATCCCCCCCCCACCACCTCCTCATCCCCCCCCACCACCTCCTCATCCCCCCCCACCACCTCCTCATCCCCCCCCACCACCTCCTCATCCCCCCCCCACACCTCCTCATCCCCCCCCACCACCTCCTCATCCCCCCCCCACCACCTCCTCATCCCCCCCCACCACCTCCTCATCCCCCCCCACCACCTCCTCATCCCCCCCCCACCACCTCCTCATCCCCCCCCCACCACCTCCTCATCCCCCCCCCACCACCTCCTCATCCCCCCCCACCACCTCCTCATCCCCCCCCCACCACCTCCTCATCCCCCCCACCACCTCCTCATCCCCCCCCCACCACCTCCTCATCCCCCCCCCACCACCTCCTCATCCCCCCCCCACCACCTCTCATCCCCCCCCACCACCTCCTCATCCCCCCCCCACCACCTCCTCATCCCCCCCCCACCACCTCCTCATCCCCCCCCCACCACCTCCTCATCCCCCCCCACCACTCATCCCCCCCCCGACCACCTCCTCATCCCCCCCCCACCACCTCCTCATCCCCCCCCCACCACCTCTCCTCCCCCTCACCCCCCCACCACCTCCTCATCCCCCCCCACCACCTCCTCATCCCCCCCCACCACCTCCTCATCCCCCCCCCCCACCACCTCCTCATCCCCCCCCACCACTCTCATCCCCCCCACCACCTCCTCATCCCCCCCACCACCTCCTCATCCCCCCCCACCACCTCCTCATCCCCCCCCCACCACCTCCTCATCCCCCCCCCCACCACCTCCTCATCCCCCCCCCACCACCTCCTCATCCCCCCCCCACACCTCCTCATCCCCCCCCCACCACCTCCTCATCCCCCCCCCACCTCCTCCTCATCCCCCCCCCACCACCTCCTCATCCCCCCCCACCACCTCCTCATCCCCCCCCACCACCTCCTCATCCCCCCCCCACCACCTCCTCATCCCCCCCCCCACCACCTCCTCATCCCCCCCCCACCACCTCCTCATCCCCCCCCACCACCTCCTCATCCCCCCCCCACCACCTCCTCATCCCCCCCCACCACCTCCTCATCCCCCCCCCACCACCTCCTCATCCCCCCCCACCACATCCTCATCCTCATCCCCCCCCCACCACCACCTCCTCATCCTCATCCTCATCCCCCCCCCACCACCTCCTCATCCTCATCCTCATCCCCCCCCCCACCACCTCCTCATCCTCATCCTCATCCTCATCCCCCCCCACCACCTCCTCATCCTCATCCTCATCCCCCCCCCCCACCACCTCCTCATCCTCATCCTCATCCCCCCCCCACCACCTCCTCATCCTCATCCTCATCCCCCCCCCCACCACCTCCTCATCCTCATCCTCATCCCCCCCCCCCACCACCTCCTCATCCTCATCCTCATCCCCCCCCCCACCACCTCCTCATCCTCATCCTCATCCCCCCCCCACCACCTCCTCATCCTCATCCTCATCCCCCCCCCACCACCTCCTCATCCTCATCCTCATCCCCCCCCCACCACCTCCTCATCCTCATCCTCATCCCCCCCCCCACCACCTCCTCATCCTCATCCTCATCCCCCCCCCCACCACCTCCTCATCCTCATCCTCTCCCCCCCCCCACCACCTCCTCATCCTCATCCTCATCCTCCTCCTCATCCCCCCCCCCACCACCACAATTTAAATGGCAACCATTGATGAAAGGTCGCAGACCTGAAACGTTAACTGTGCTTCCCTCTCCACAGACGCTGCCAGACCTGCTGAGTATTTCCAGCACTTTGTTTTATTTCAGATTTCCAGCATCTGCAGTATTTTGTTTTGACCATTTTGAAACGATGCTTTGTGGGAGCCAATGGTACTAAGGCAAGGGCAGCAGTGATATATAGGTGTAGTTTTTAGTATAGAATAGGTTACAGGTTGTGGAGTTTTGAACTAGTTGCCAGTTTTAGAAGGGAACAACCCAGGAAGCCAGCAAAGGCAATATTAGTGTAATTGAATTTAGATGTCATGAAGTGTTTTTGTTCCAGGGAGGGTGTGGCAGTTGAGCATACAGATGATATAATGGCGCAAATGTGGAGCTTGAAGCTCTGCTCAGGATCAAACAGGTCTCATCAAGCTCAGTTTGAGCAATCTACAAAGGACGGGAATGGAGCTGGGAGCTAAGGTGTGGGACTTTTGGCGTGAGATGAAATGGGATAGATTCAATCTTGCCAATGTATCATTTGAAGAAATTTCTTGATCGGTGTCACTGTTGGATATTGTTAATAGAAGAGTCAAAGGTGATGACAGTGTGTCAGCACCCAGTGAAAGCTGATTCCATGCTTACAAACAAATCACTGAGGGACAGCATATGGACCAGGAAAGTAAGCGACTAAGATTTGAATCTTGGGGCACACCTCATGGGCCTGTGGGGCCTGGATGGAAACTATTACATGAGGTATTGGTTTTATAGGGCAGGTAAGCTGAACCAATCTAGGATACAGTTGGGGTATTGCAGTGATTAACTGTGTCGAGTGCTATGGAGATGTCTGACATTTGAGGCAGGATAGCATACTGTGGTAGAGATCATGTAGAATACTGGTGACGTCTGGTCAAAGTCACCAAGGATCTGGGCTGTGCTTATGGCAGAAATTGTATCAAAGGGTTTGAGGAGAGAGTGATAGGAGGGGTCAGTATGGAGCAGGGTGGTGATGACACATTGGAAGACTTGAGAGGAAGTGGATGCTGGAGATGGTGTATTAGTTGATGGACAGAGTTCAGCGTGTTTCATTTAAGGGAGGGGTTGTGGATGCTGGCAGTTTAAGGTACAAAGGGGGAAGAGTCAGTGAATTGGTGCATTTTGGTAGGAAGAATAAGGAGGCCATATACGTCTTGGAAAATAAATGCCTGAATGGAGTAGAGGAGCAAAAAGGTCTAGGGTTTCAGATTCACAAATCATTAAAAGCAGCAATGCAGGTTAACAAGGCCATAAAAAAATGCAAACGAAGCACTGGGTGTCATTTTCCAGAGGAATAGAATTGAAAGGCAGTGAAGTTATGGAAAATAGGTTAGATCACACTTCAAGTACTGTCTCCATATTACAAAGAGGATATAGAACCACTGGAGAAAGTGGAGAAATGATTATCAAGGATGATACCAAAACTGAAAGGCTATAACTATCAGGAAAGACTGAATGGGCTGGGTCTTTCTGTAGAAAAGAGAAGGATGAGGGGTAACCTACTGGATGTCTTTAAAATTAAGAAATGGTTTAATAGGGTAGATGGAGAGAGCCCAAAAATAGAGATTGTAAATATAAGATTGTCACCAAAACATCCAAAATCATTCAGGAGAAACCTCTTTACCCAAAGAATGGAGCTTGCTATCACATGGACTAGTTGAGGTGAAATAGAATAGATAACTTTTAAGGGGAAGCTAGAGAAGTGCATGAGGGAGAAAGGAATAGAAGAATATGCTGATAGACTTGCACTTATATAGTGCCTTTCAAGACTTCCAGATGTCCCAAAATGCTTTACAGCCAATGAAGTACTTTCGAAGTGTAGTCACTATTATAATGTAGAAAATGCAGCAGCTAATTTGTGTACAGTGAATTCCCACAAACAGCAATGTAATAATGACCAGATCATCTGCTTTTAGGTTGAGAATGGGATGAGACTCGCATGGAGCATGAATACTGGCAGCATGGACCATTTGGGCTGAATGACTGTTTGTTTGTTTCTGTGCTATAAATACTATGTAGTAAAAGGACCCAATGTCAATCTAGCTGGTGCTTAAGCTAAATCTGCAGATCTATACCAGGAAAACGGAACTGCAGTTGATACCCTTTTAACATTCTGCAATGGTCCAAAAAGGTGCTCAATCCCTGCTTTGAAGCTTCACAAATCATGCCAGAGAGTCAGTTAGGCATTGTCATTTGACGTGAACTCAGTTCATATATTTACCTATGAAAGGACAATCATTACTGACCCAGGGTTGTTGGAGCGCACATTAGGCAATGGGATTTCTGTTTTTTCAGGATATCTTTCCTCTTTCCTCCCTTCCTTCCTTAAAAACAAGGAGTTAATTTCAGGAGACATCTGTCATAGAGTCAGAGTCATTACGGCACAGAAGGAGGCCATGGCTCTCTGTAGAGCAATCCAATCAGTCTAATTTGCTCGCTTTATCCCTGTAGCCCTGCAAGTTTATTTCTCTCAAGTGCCCGTCCAATTTCCGTTTGAAATTATTCATCGTTTCCACTTGCACCACCCTTGTAGGCAGCAAGTTCCAAGTCATCACCCTTTGCCATATAAGAGTTCTTCCTCACATTCCCCCCTGCATCTCTTGCCCAAAACCTTAAATCTGTATCCCTCAGACCTTGTACCATCAGCTAATGGGAACAGCCTTTCTTTGTTAACTTTATCTAAGCCTGTCATAATCTTGTACACCTCTATCAAATCTCCCCTCAATCTCCTTTGCTCCAAGGAGAACTGCCCCTGCTTGTCCAACCTAACCTTGTAGCTAAAGTCCCTCGTCGCTACACCCTCTCAAGGACTCTCGCATCCTCTAAACCAGAGCTTTATACAGGTGCAGCATAACTACCGTGCTTTTGTACTGAATACCTCTAATTATGAAGCCCAAGATCTCATATGCTTTGCTAACCACTCTCTCAATATGTCCGGTCACCTTCAAATATCTATGCACATGAACCGCAGGTTGCTCTGTCCCTGCACATTCTTTAGAACTGTGCTATTTAGTCTATATTGCCTCTCGCTATCCCTTCTGTGTCCGTACCATCTAATATATCACAAAAATTTAAATAACTACTTTGTTTCTGTTAGTTTATGTAGGATGTTTAATTAAATGGTGAGTACTTCAGATCTTGGGCTGTAATGCTATAGGTATCAATTTGTGATTAACAACCACCAAACAAGAGTTACATAGCTGCCTCTGCATATTTCTTCATTCAGCAATGTCCAAACTCATATTCTCTTTTTTTTTTGTTCATAATGAAATGACAAAAACAGTTGGTTGTATTTCTTTTTCTAACATTTAAAAATAAATTTTAAATAGTTCTTGAATGATCCAACAATTTAAAGTTTTCTTTGCAGTGTTTGCAGTTGGAGAAAAGGATCAGCAGTATTTTTTTTTCATACTTCACTTCGTGATAGGATGATTTCATCATAACATAACTAGCTGTTGTGCAAAACAGAAATATGTTGAATTTACCAGTCATATGACTGGATTGTTTATCCATTGTATTTCTTTGGGCAGCTCTTTCGCACTGTCATGTGAACTTGCTACAGGGTGTAGTCCAGTGCTTTTGTTGTCTGGGTTTCACTATTACATAATTGTTTCAGATTTCTCACTGCTTGTTTTAATTTATCCCCATACAATTGTTTAAGAAATGAAAATCTGCTATTGCAAATGAGGTATGCTTATAAATGTTGCATTTTGGATTTATTAATTTATTGTTAGGAAACTGAAACCAGAAGGAAACAATTTTTTTTAGTATTGTCATTCAATGTGTTACAGTTTGCCATGGCACAGTGTTTTATTTTTAACAGATCTTGTGCCAAGCAAACCTGGGACCTTTTACATTTGGCTCTTGATGAAATTGAGTAGGATTTCAGGCACTTAAAACATTATTTGAGTAACAATAACTTGCATTTATATAGCCTCTTTATAGTAAAACTTCCCAAGGTGCTTCACAGCAGCCTATTCGACAAAAAAATTGACATCGAGCCACATAAGAAAGACTTGCATTCTGTAGCACCTTTCAAGACCTCAGCACATCCCAAAGCCCTTTACAGCCAATGAAGTACTTTTGAACTGTGGTTACTCTTGTAATGTAGGAAACATGGCAACCAATTTGTGCACAGCAAGCTCCCACAAGTAGCTACATGGTAATGACCAGATAATTTTTTTTTAGTGATGTTGATTCAGGGACACCAGGGATAACTCCTCAGCTCTTTTTCAAAATAGTGCTCTGGGATCTTTTATGTTCGCCTGAATGAGCAGTTTAACATCTCATCTGAAAGATGGCACCTTTAGCAGTACTGCACTCCCTTGGTACTGCACAGGAGTGCCAGCCTAAACTTTGTGCTCAAGTCTCTGGAGTGGGACTTGAACCCACTATCTTCTGACTCAAAATCAAGTGTGATACTTACTGAGCCATGATTGACACTATAAGGAGATATTAGGACAAGTGAGCAAAGGTTAGGTCAAAGAATAGGTTTTAAGAAGCATGCTAACAGAGGGTAGAGAAGTGGAGAGGTTTAGGGAAGGAATTCCAGAGTTGAAGGTATAATCACCAATGGTGGAGCGATTAAAATCAGGGCATGAGGTCAGAATTGGAGGAGTGCAGAGATCTCTAAGGGTTGTAGGGCTGGAAGAGATTACAGAGATAGGTAGCGAGACCAGTTGTTGATTTTCATAACTTTTAAGTTGAGTTCTTTGGCCTATACGTTTGGTTGCACATTTCTCTTGACTGCATGCTTATTTTATATAAGCAACAAGATTTTATAACTTGAGCAATTTTTTTTATTGCTCTGAGCTTATGGAAAGAGGTTTGAAACCATGGAAATCTGTAGGAAAGGCTGAAAGTCTCTGGTCTACCAGTGATAAAGCATCAGTTTGTTTTTGGTTCTTGTACTTACTGATTTTTGTATTCATCAACCCTAAAATAGCAAAAATGCATTAAACCTTTTATGTAGTAAAACAAAATACATTTCTGATCATAATTGACCAAAATGCTTTTTTCCCCAACAGGTTCATAGTTGGAATTGTGGTGAAGAAAACACTTAGCTTGGAAAATATTACCTTGGCTGCAGAACAATGCTTTATTGAGTTTGTATGTATTCCTGGAGTGTTGGAGTTCTTGGGGGCTGTCCTTTTACTTGCTTGGAAAATCTGACCCATTGCCATTTACTACAGCTGTGGACTGTCTAAATGATGACCTCACAAAGCCATTCAGGTAAACCATTTTCAATATTTATCTTGTATGTTAAAATTAAAACTGATATAATAACTACTCCAAGATGATGTTATTTGATATGGTGATGAAGCTGTACCAGAAATTTCTAGGTTTGATCTTGAGTCCGATCAGCTGATCTCATGCATGATGGTTTCCCCATCCCACTCACCCCACCCAAAGCCTAGTGTAAGTTTCTTTATCTTGATTAATATCTGGTGATTTCTATTGGAAGTGCATGGATGTTCATTGAGAATAGAATTGGACATGTTTGTGATGCCTGTTTATTGTGAAGCTGGGGCTTAAACATTACCACTTGGGTAAGGTACTTAATAGGGCTGTTGGCACCTGTGGAGGCTTAATCCAACATGAGACCGTGCCTTCAGAGAGGAGGGGAGGAAATTCCTAAAGTAAATTCTGCATTGTCAAATGTTGCTTTCTAAATAATGTCGTTTAAGTGGGGAAAAAATGCTACATTAGACCAGTTTCCATAATATGGTGCCTGTTACTTTAAAAAAAAAAGTATTCATTAGTGTAACTAACAACTAGATTCCATTATGCATATTATGAAGTAGTTGTGGTTACTTGGATTATGCCCGACAATTTAAGTTGTGCCCAATGTTGCTCAGTAAATTTACTATGACCATTGCAATGTCTTATTGGTCCTTATGGCAGATGCTGAGGTTTCTTACCTCCTATGTAACAGTTTGGACTCTAAGATCTCTGACTGTTGAAAGTTCACTGCATAGAGGATTCCCTTGTAGTCTCAAAACTAATTATAGGGTTTTAACCATGTTGAAGAAAGAGAATAAATAACTTGCATTTATATGAGTACTTGGATACCAAAACTTCCATTGCCTATTTTATGCTGACTGTATGCTCTAACTTGATCACTTTTTAATAAGTTTCAACCTTTCTTTTCTGTTGACTGGAAATACTGCATGTAATTTAACAAGTGGTATAGAGTTAAAATAGCAAGTTTTGGGAAAGGCAGTACAGCAAACTTATATCTTGATTCTAAGCGTTTGACTCATCTACATAATCAAGAATGAAAGTGTGCATTGGATGCTGGGGTTGTCTTTGACCTTATGGTTTCTGCAGTGAATGTTCATGTGAAAGCCGGCCTGCTTGCAACATGCCTTGTCCTTACTTCTGCCCTCCATTACCCCCCATTGGGTTTAGTTTTTATTCTGCTGAAAAGATCAAGTGGGCTAGATCTTGCTGGAAAAATAATGATGTATTCATGAGAACGTTATTAATGTGCAAATTGGCTAGCAAGTTGAGGGGATTAAGAGATATTCCGTTGATTTGGATCTGCAGAACTTGCCGGTTGACTTATGCAGCTCCACCTTTTGCTTTGTGCAAAACAGTATCTGACTCTTAACCTCCACATTATTTTTAATAACTTGCTGAGTTTGCATATCAATTGCCCATTAAATTCACCGCAGAATGTTCAGGCTGGAACTTGATACCTTTTTTAATGATGTGATAATTGTTCATCCAATGCCAATTAACCTCTGGTTAAGAAAGGGATCAATTTAAGTTGTACAGTCTCATTCCTGCATGTAATCAATTGTTGGGGATTTTAAAAAATTACAAATTTTTATTTTATTCTTATGTTCCCTTTCTGTCACTCTTCTCTCCTCCTAATGCAATCTTGTCCTCTCTTTCCCTTCCTGTACCTGTTTTGACTTTCACATTTCCTTCTCCATCATTTGTGTTTCTTTCTCAATTCTAAAATCTCATATTGGTTAAGGAGATACAGTTGATCCCACCATTCACTAAGGTCCCAGGGGTCCCGTTACCCTTGCAGTGCAGTTATCATTTCAAACTTCCAGCTAGTTACAGTACAAAAATATTTTGAGCTGAAGGGTGCAATAAAAAGTTGAATAAATGACACGCACCATGAGATGCCCTGCTTCAGCAAGATTTGGCACATTGCCTTCTGTAGGGAGTCATAGAAACTTGGACAAGGACAGAGATATGGGCATAATAAAATGGGCAAAACTGTGGCAAATGGATTTCAATGCAAGCAAATGTGAGGTTATCCACTTTGGATCTAAAAACAATGGAACAGTGAAAAGTTAGAAACAGTAGTGGTCTAAAGAGACTTGGGGTCTAAGTACATAGATCATTAAATGTCATGAATAGGTACAGAAAATAATCAAGCTTCTTGGAATGCTGACCTTTATGACTGGAAGGCAAGGAGGTAGAAATCATGTTTCAGTTATACAAAGCTCTGATTGGACCACACCTGGAGTATTGTGAACAGTTCTGGGCAGCACACCATAGGAGGGATGGATATATTGGCCTTGGAGGGAGTGCAAGCATATGTTTAGCAGAATGATGCCTGGATTTGAAAGGTTAAATTACAAGGAGAGATTACACAAACTAAGAAGGAAGGGTCACTGACCTGAAACGTTAACTCTGCTTCTCTCTGCACAGATGCTGCCAGACCTGCTGAGTATTTCCAGCATTTCTTGTTTTTATTACACAAACTAAGGTTGTATTCCCTGGAATTTAGAAGATTTAAGGGGTGATTTGATCAAAGCTTTCACGATATTAAGGGGAATAGATAGCGTAGATAGAAACTATTTCTGTTGCTTGAGGAGTCTTAAGACTGGGGCATAGTCTAAAAATTAGAGCTAGGCCTTTCAGGTGTTTGGAACTCTTCCACAAGTGGCTGTTGATACCAGATCAATTGTTTTTAAATCTGAGATTGATAGATTTTTGTTATCCAAAGTATTAAGGGATACAGAGCAAAGGTGGGTGTGTGGAGTTAGGTTGTAAATCAGCCCTGATCCCATTGAATGGCAGAACAAGCAGGAGGGAATAAATAGCCTGCTTCTATTCCACCATGCCAAGAGTAGCTTTAGGCAAGTGGCTGGTAGCAGGAAAGAAGTTATGACATAAGACTCGATATTAATAAAACACACACAAACAAGACTGGCCATTATATTTTGAACATTGGAGAAAATCTGCAAGCTAGTGGTTCTGGAACCATAGAAAAATTATGGCACAGATTGAGGCCATTCAGCCTGTTGTGTCTGCACCGGCCGAAACAACCAGCTACCCAATCTAATCCCACCTTCCAGCACCTGGTTCATAGCCTTGCTGGTTACAACACTTCAGGTGCATGTCCAGGTACCTTTTAAAATGAGGTGAGGATTTCTGCCTCCACCACCATTCCTGGCAGCGAATTCCAGACACCTGCCACCCTCTCGGTGAAAAATTTTCCCATGTCCCTTCTAATCCTTCTACCAATCACCTTAAATCTGTGCCCCCTGGTAATTGACCTCTCCGCTAGGGAAACAGGTCCTTCATGTATACTCTATCTAGGTCCCACATAATTTTGTACACCTCTATTAAGTCACCCCTTCTAGAGGTGAAGAATTGAGAAGCTCCAAAAATCTTTAAAATGCAATATCTGATAAATTTAAAACTATTGAGCTTGTGTGCCTGCTCTGACTTTTTTGGCATTATAATCATTCATTCCGTATTGAAAGTTAGTAAAAGTTAGGCCTCTTGTAGCCTAGCTAAGTGCTAATGCTTTCATGAGAGGGGAGGAAATAGGCAGGTGCGTGAAGAAGCATAAATTCCCCTGCGGACAGTAATAAACATTTCAGTGGTAATAGGAGGTTACGTTCCACTGGATATTTGTAGCTGGTTCCAGTAGTTCAACAGAATTTTTGAATGTTAGTATAGTTGTCATGATTTGTCAGTTGGTAATGGTATTTACTTTAAATTCCAGAGCTGCACAGAGGATTATCCTGTAGTCTTTGACTATTGAAAGGGTTATAAGCACTTTGAGAACTTAGATATCATGCTTATGTGGCCTATTTATACGTTAAATGCTCTAACTTGATGATCTTGGCGTAATGTGTAAGTATCATCTTCTGAAGCAAAATGTGCTAATTTAATCCGAAACCTTTCACATGGCACACACAAACCATGTTAAATATGAATGCAGCCGTTGATCATAAGACTGCAGAAGCAGCAACAAATACAGAAAGGCAATTGCCTGAAAATAAATTTATCACATGACAACAGAGGAAGTTGGTGAAGTTGAGGCTGGGCCTTGTGTTCCCAAAGGAGTCTGGGTTTGAATTCTAGTTCCAGAATGACATAACTGCTTTCCTGTTAGCTGGTTTCTTGAAGTGGTATTGGTGGCACTTGTGGTTAAGTCCTTGATTTCCTGTTGGTTTCACTGCATGACTGAAGGGAGCCAGAAGTGGCCACCTGTAAGAGTGGAAGAAGAGGAATGAGAGAAACACACAAAACACAACCATTTTTGTGATGATGCAAACTTTCTTACAAATGAATGATGGCAGCTTAAAGATATTGATAGCTTTAGATAAATGAATGGGTTGCATTGATTTGTAAAGTATATACTGGGCTACATTTTGCTGTAACGTGGAATCTAACCATGCACCTGCTGTTTGTCTGGCGTTGTACCATTTCTGTATAAGCAATAGCGAGTGCTATTGGTCTCACTTTTATTTTGACAGCACAATCTGGCCCAGAATATGTATTGAGCAAAATTCTGGAAAAATGCTGATGCTTTCAAAGTTTACGATAAGGAGAATAGAATCTTTTCAATTTCTGTTGAATTTTTGATCACTCAGGCATTTTTTGTATAATACACGTATCTTCCTGTTGTCACGATTTGTGGTTGTTCTTGTCTGTCAAAATTTACCATTATAAATTGTTATGTCAACATTTCCCAGTCACTAGATGACTCGTGAAGCTTGTATTTTGCATGTAAAGAGCTTGTGCTCATCAATCTGTCATGGGCAATTAATTTACATGTGTTTTGTATTTCTGTTTTGAAGTGGCTATCTGTAAAAGCATACTGATGTTCAGGACCATATTTGTTGAAATTTAAGATACTTCCATATGTTGAACAATGAATTTAAAATGAAGTTTGGATTTTTTATATTTGTTTGTGGGATGTGGGCGTCACTGGCTAGGTCAGCATTTATTGCCCATCCCTAATTGCCCTTGAGAAGGCGGTGGTGAGCTGCCTTCTTAAACCACTGCAGTCCTTGAGGTGTAGGTACAGATCCAAAATATTAAAGGATACAGGGCAAAGGAGGTATGTGAAGTTAGGTTTCAAATCACCCATGATCCCATTGAATGGCGGAAAAAGCTCGAGGGGATAAATAGCCCGCTTCTATTCCTCCATGCCAAGAGTAGCTATAGGCAAGTGGCTGATAGCAGGAAAGAAGTTATGACATAAGACTCATGATATTAAAAAAGTGCAAATAAACAAGACTGGCTATTATATTTTGAACATAGGAGAAAATCTGCAAGCTGGTGTCTGTGGTGGACCTGCGAGGGACCGGGACTGAGCGGAGCTATATAAATTAAAGAGTGGGGCTCGAGGCCCTCACTTACCAGAAGTCCGGGTCAGCGGCAGGCTTTTCTGCCAGTGTTGGCGCGTGCTCTATTTGATAAGTGGGAAAAAACAACCAGTGACATCATGGGAAATCTGTGGGCTGATTGGTTGGTGGGTGGCAGCTGTTGCCTGTGGATAGCTTAGATACAGCAGAGTGGAGGAAAAAAAAGGTTCTTTTTAAATTAAAGCCCTGGGATAGCTACCTGTAATTTATTTCTGATTACTATCTGGAATAGTGCTGTTTGCACAGAGTGAGGCTGTGAGTTGTGTGTGGGGGGATTTCGCTGGCTGCAGCGGGGGGAGGTGCTCTTTGGTTTCTTTTCTACCTTTTCAGCCTCCATGGTGCAGGGATAAAGCTGATTGCAAATAACTGGTAAGTTATTACACTTATTCCACTCAGCCAAATGGAATGTGCCTCCTGTCATATGTGGGAAGTCGTGGACACACGATGTGTCCTTGACAAGCACATCTGCAGGAAGTGTCTCCTGCTGCAGAAGCTTGAGCTTAGAGTTTTGGAGCTTGAGCGGCGGCTGGAGTCACTGTGCCGCATCCGCGAGGTGGAGGACGTCGTGGATAGCACATTTCAGGAGGTTGCCAACCCGGTGCTTAAAGAGAGCACAGTCAGAGAGGGACTTGATAGCTGTCAGACAGACAAGAAGGTCAGGGCAGCTAGTGCAGGAGTCGCTGGAGGGCATCCCACTTTCGAACCGGTATTCAGTTCTGAGTACCAATGGGAAGGAGGGTTCCTCTGAAGAGTGCAGTGAGAGTCATGATCGGAACACCATGGATGGCTCAGCTGTGCAGGGAGGGAGGAAAAATGACAAGAGAGCAATAGTGGTAGGGGATTCTATGGTTCGAGGAACAGATAGGTGTTTTTGTGGTCGCAGACGTGATTCCAGGATGGTATGTTGCCTCCCTGGAGCAAGGATCATGGATATCACTGAGAGGCTACAGAACGTTCTGGACGGCGAGGGTATACAGCCGGAGATCGTGGTCCACATTGGTACCAACGATATAGCAAGTAAGAGGGATAGGGTCCTGCAGGCTGAGTTTAGGGAGTTAGGAAAGAGATTAGCAAGCAGGATTACAAGTGTAGTAATCTCTGGATTACTCCCAAGGCCATGTGCTAGTGAATATAATAATAGGAAAATACGCCAGAAGAATGCGTGGCTGGAGAGATGGTACAGGTGGGAGGGCTTCAGATTTCTGGGGCATTGGGACCGGTTCTGGGGAAGGTGGGACCTTTCGAAGCTGGACGGTCTACACCTGAACAGGACTGGGACAGATATCCTTGCAGAAAGGTTTGCTAGTGCTCTTGGGGATGGTTTAATCTAGATTGACAGGGATGGGAACCTGAGCACAGTCTCAGATAGGACAATTTCAGGGCAGGGAACAGGACACACAAAATTAGCAAAATTAATGAGTGACCTGAAAGGCAGACGAAGCAAAGATTAAAAAGTGTGCAACACAGGAATTTGGCAGTGTTAAATGGTATTTATTTAAATGCAAGGAGTATGCTAAATAAAGCCAATGAGTTGAGGGCACAGATAGACACATGGCAACACAATATCATTGCTATAATGGAAACTTGGCTTAAAGAGGGGCAAGAAAGGCAGCTGGATATAGAGTTTTCAGGCATGATAGAGAGGGAGATAAAAAAGGAGAGGATGTAGCATTACTAGTTAAGGAATCAATAACAGCTTTGAGGAGGGATGATATGCTAAATGAATCACCAAACGAGGCCATATGGGTGGAGCTCAAAAATAAAAAGAGGGCAGCTACTATACTGGGCGTGTGCTATGGACCCCCACATAGTGAGAGGGAGATTGAAGAACAAATATGTCGGTAGATATTGGAGTGCAAAAACTTTAGGGCAGTAATAGTTGGGGATTTCAACTACCCCAATATCAACTGGGATACAAACAGTGTGAAGGGCACAGAGGGGACAAAATTCTTGAACTGCATTAGAGAACTTTTTTAGCCAGCACGTAACGAGCCCAACGAGAGGATGCAGAATTCGAGATTTAGTCTTCGGTAATGGAGCTGGGCAAGTGGATGAAGATGAAGTAAGTGGGTGACCATTTTGGAGATGGTGGCCATAATACCGTTTGTTTTAGCATAATCATGGAAAAGGACAAAGATAAAGCTGAAGCAAAGGTTCTGAATTGGGGGAAGGCAAATTTTACGAAACTGTGAGAGGTGGCCTGGCTAAAGTGAACTGGATACAGCTACTTTAAGGTAAATCAGTGGCAAACTAGTGGGAGGCATTCAAGAGTGAGATACTACAGGCACAGTGTAGGCATGTCCCCACAAAGATTAGGGGTGGTACTGCCAAATCTAGAGCCCCCTGGTTATCTAGAAGCTTACAGGGTAAGTTAAAGCAAAAAATAAGTTTATGACTATCACAACTATCTCAATACTTCAGAAAGCCTAGAGGAGTATAGAAAGTGCAGGGGTGAAGCAAAAAAGGAAATTAGAAAAGCAGAGAGTAAATGAAAAATTATTGGCCGGTAAAATCAAGGAAAACCCGAAGATGTTTAATCAGTACATTAAGAGCAAGAGGATAACTAAGGAAAGGGTAGGGCCTATCAGAAATGTACAAGGGAACTTGTGTGTGGATGCAGAAGATGTGGGCAGGGTTCTTAATGGGTACTTTATCTCTGTCTTCACAAAGGAGAGGGATGATGCAGACGTTGTAATTAAAGAGGAGTGTGAAGTACGATAAACATAATAGAGGAAGTGCTTGAGGGTCTGAGATCCCTGAAAGTAGATAAATTGCCAGGACCGGATAGATTGCATCCCAGGTTGTTAAGGGAAGCCAGGGAGGAAATAGTCGATGTGCTGAGTATCCTCTTCAAATCCTCACTAGATACAGGCGAGGTACCAGATGATTGGAGGTCTGCGAATGTTGTACCATTGTTGAAAAAGGGTGTGAGGATTAAGCCAGGTAATTATAGGCCAGTCAGTCTGACCTCGGTGGTGGGTAAATTATTAGAATCTATTCTGAGGGACAGGATAAACTGTCACTTAGAAAGGCATGGATTAATCAGCATAGTCAGCATGGATTTGTTAGGGGAAGGTCATGTCTTGCTAATTTGATTGAGTTTTTTAGGAAAGGGACCAGGAGGATTGATGAGGGTAGTGCACTGGATGTGGTTTACCTGGATTTTAGTAAGGCATTTGACAAGGTCCCGCATGGCACACAGGTCAGTAAAATGAAAGAGACCATGGGATACAGGGGAAGGTGGCAGGTTGGATCCAGAATTGGCTCAGTGACAGGAAACAATGGGTAGTAGTCGACGGATGTTTTTGTGAATGGAAAGCTGTTTCCAGTGGTGGTCCGCAGGGCTTAGTGTTGGGTCCCTTGCTGTTTGTGGTATATATTAATGATTTGGACTTAAATGTGGGTGGCATGATTGGGAAATTTGCTGATGACACAAAAATTGGCCACGTAGTTAAGAGTGAAGAGGAAAGCCGTGGACTCCAGAATGATATCAATGTTTTGGTTGAGTGGGTGGAAAAGTGGCAAATGGAATTCAATCCAGAGCAGTGTGAGGTATTGCATTTGGGGAGGACAAATAAAGCAAGGGAATATACAATAAATGGGAGGATACTGAGAGGGGTAGAAGAAGTGAGAGACCTTGGAGTGCATGTCCGCAGGTCCCTGAAGGTGGCAGGACTGGTGGATAGAGTGGTGAAGAAGGCATATGGATTGCTTTCCTTTATTGGCCGAGGTATAGAGTACGAAAGCAGGAATGTGATGCTGGAACTGTATAGAGCGTTGGTTAGGTTACACCTGGAGTATTGCATGCAGTTCTGGTCACCATATTACAGAAAGGACATAATTGTTCTGGACAGAATAGAGAGGTGATTTACAAGAATGTTGCCAGGGCTTGAAGGCTGCAGCTATGAGGAAAGATTGGATAGGCTATGGTTGTTTTCCCTGGAACTAAGGATGCTGAAGGGTTGATTGAGGTATACAAGATTATGAGGCACCTAGATAGAGTGGACAGGAAGGACCTGTTTCCCCTGGCGCGGAGGTCAGTTACTAGGGGGCACAGATTTAAGATGATTGGTAGAAGGATTAGAGGGGACATGGGAAATTTTTTCACCCAAAAGGTGGTGGATGTCTGGAATTCACTGCCAGGAATGGTGGTGAAGGCAGGACCCTCAATTCTTTTAAAAGGTACTTGGACATAGAGGCCTGCTTTAGGTCGGGAAAAAGAACCCGACTGAACCCGACCGAACCACAGCGGGCCCCGAGCTCGACCCGATCCGAACCTGCCACTAGTTGGCCCGACCTGAGCCCAACCCGACCATCCCTTTACTTACGTTCCTGACATCGAACCTGCAAGAAGCTGCAGCGCATGCATGAGACGTCATAGTGACGTCACTTGCTCACTGTGCAGACTCAGTTTCATCCCGGACTCCCAGCTCAGGTAAGTATTAAAAAAATGTTTTAAACTTACCAGTAGAGCACTTACCGTGTGTGTCCGACCCGACCTGAACCCAACACGTGTCGTCGGGTTCGGGTCGGGTAGCAGGCCTCTACTTGGACATGTACCTGAGGTCCTGTAACCTGCAGGGCTATGGGCCAGGTGCTGGAAGGTGGGATTAGTTTGGGCCGATAGTTTATTCGGTTGGCGCAGCTGCGATGGGCTGAATGGCCTCCTTCTATGCTGTATTTTTTCTATGGTTCTAGGCTGAAGAATTGAGAAACTCCAAAAATCTTTAAAATGCAATATCTGATAAATTTAAAACTCTTGAGCTTGCGTGCCTGCTCTGACTTTTTTGGCATTATATTCATTCATTCAGCATTGAAAGTAAGTAAATGTGGCAAACAAATAATGGCCTCTTGTAGCCTAGCTAAGTGCTAATGCTTTCATGAGAGAGGAGGAAATAGGGAGGTGGGTGAAGAAGCATAAATTCCCCTGCGGACTGTAATAAACATTTCAGTGGTGGTAGGAGGTTCCATTCTACTGGATGTTTGTAGCTGATTCCAGTAGTTGTAGATTTCACAAAAGATTACTGTGTATTTGTTACCTCTCGAGCTGTGTGCTTTAAGAATTTTTGAGCGCATAGTATAAATTCAGATAATTCCAACATTTATTGCAAAACAAATTCTTGTTTATTTTTTCAGTGTAGATTTAATGCACATTTTGCCATTTTCAGAACTATGCATGGGTGTTGCTAGTTGGTAACGTTGAGTCAAGTAGTCTATTTTGCCCTTCATTTGACTGTTTCGGCAGTGGATGTAATTGTAAAGCGTTACAAGAGTAGACATTGAGGCTAACAGTTATAAACTGAGGGGTTAAGGGTGAAGCAATCAAAAGGTAAGACATGGCACTGGTTGGTTGGATTTGTAAGAGATGTGAAGAAATTGTTGTGTTGGAACTGCCCCATTGAATACATGTGTTGGAGGTACTTCTGAGCTGTAATTCACATATTGAACATTGGCACTTGAGAGACACAATGGATTCTTTTAGTAAATTCATGAAAAATTATAGATGTGTATTTCGCTGAGCTTCACTCCACCCCATTTTTCTAAAGTATACCATGGGGATTTAACTAATGGGATTTGTCACTTACGATTTATAGTTAGAATTGTGAATGGTGCTAAAACTCTTCAGAAATTGAGCATTGTGGATATTAATTCTAATTTGTGGTGTATTGTTTGAAATCGTTCAGTACAATGATGTGAAATACTTGAGGACTTATAGAAGTGTTTGTGTTGAAGCAGTACTATAGTGGTCCAGCTGCTTGGTTCTTGCCATGAAGTTAGGGCTTTTCTTGTTTTTATTTTCTCTTCTCATTCCCAGCTTTCACTAGAGAGATTTTGTGATTTCTGTTGGAGACATACAAGGCCTTCTGAGGGTGTGTTAATTTATTTTTGTTTTCTCCTTCCAGTTGGAGGCGAAGCATCTCCACAGCACTTATTCTACCTAGCTTGGGAATGCTTCATGTGGCTTTTTTCATGTTGGCCAAAATAGATGGGGTTTGAAATATTTCTATTTTTCATTTGACCATAGTATATTGCTATTTTCATAGGTTGAGAGGGCAGTGAGAGATTCAGTTGTAAACATCAAAAAGAGTCTGGTGGGAAGGAAGCTGTTTTCAGTAAGTGATGAAGCAGTTCATGGCCTATAAATTTAACTGTCACTGCCAGTTTTGCAGGCACTAGCAAGTCAATGAAGCGCTCAATATAGTGGGCGGGAACTGCATACCTGAAGTACACTGCCTGCCATATTGGGAAAGGAAAAAAAAATAGACGTTCAGGGCCCCTGCCTGAAATCTGCATTGGATCCCTTATTCACATATGCAAAGGGCCTGAAGCCTGTTTAAGGACCCCTATACATGATTGATTTGCTCAGAAAAACCAAACCTTGGGACTGCCCATTACCAAAAAGAAAAGTTGTTAAAATTTACTTACCTGAATGTAGAGCTAGGGAAAGCAAGAATGCTCCCGCTGTCACCACATTTAAATACCATGGGCTGCCACTCCTCCCCCTCTCCCCACCAATTACTTCCTATCTCCTAACCACCGTCTATACTCACCTGAGGGCCTCCGATCTTGTTTTCTCTTCACCAGCTGGCTGCTTGTACCACACTAGCTCCATTTGAAATGAGGCCTGAGGCCCGATATCTGGGGTGCCTTGAGCTTCACTATTCAGACATGGGGAATGTGCTGTGCATCCCTCCACGTGCCATTGAAATAGGCTTGCCCGAATTTCTACCTCAAGTTTAACGGACAATTTTTTTTTTTAACCAAGCAGAATTTTGGGTAAAAATGTAAAGCTTCTGACTAACAAAATTGATTGTGGACTAATTAATATAAACACACGAACTAGGAACAGAAGTAGGCCATTCGGCCTCTCTAGCCTGCTTTGCCATTCAGTAAGATCATGGCTGGTCTGTTTGTGTCTCGAATTCCACACTCCCATCTACCCCTGATAACCTTAATTTCTGGTTAGGCAAGGGAATCAATCTATCCCCGCCTTGAAATTATTCAATGAGCCTGCCTCCACCACTTTCTGAGGCAGTGTGTTCCAAAGTTGCACAACCCTCAGAGAAAAGATTTCTCCTCATTTCTGTCCGAAAAGGACGATCATTAATTTGAAAACAGTGCCCCCTAGTTCTGGACTCCCCCACAAGAGGAAACATCCTTTCCACATCCACTTTGTCAAGGTCGTTCAGGATCTTGTATACTTCAGTCAAGTCTCCCCTCACTTTTCTAAGTTCCAGTGAAAACAAGCCCAGTCTGTCCAACCTTTCCTCATAAGACAACCAGCTCATTCCAGTTATCACTCTAATAAATGGGTGTAGCAGTGGTTAGCACCGCAGCCTCACAGCTCCAGCGACCCGGGTTCAATTCTGGGTACTGCCTGTGTGGAGTTTGCAAGTTCTCCCTGTGACCGCGTGGGTTTTCGCCAGGTGCTCTGGTTTCCTCCCACAGCCAAAGACTTGCAGGTTGATAGGTAAATTGGCCATTATAAATTGCCCCTAGTATAGGTAGGTGTTAGTCGAATATAGGGACAGGTGGGGATGTGGTAGGAATATGGGATTAGTGTAGGATTAGTATAAATGGGTGGTTGATGGGCGGCACAAACTCAGTGGGCCGAAGGGCCTGTTTCAGTGCTGTATCTCTAAATAAAAATAAATAAAAACCTCCTCTGAACCGCCTCCAACGGATTCACATCCTTCCTTAAATAAGGAGACCAAAACTGCACGCAGTATTCGAGATGTCGTCTCACGAATGCCCTGTATAACTGAAGCATAACATCCTTTTATTTTCAATTCTTTTATTAAAGGTAGCATTCCATTAGCCTTCTTTATTACTTGCAGCACCTGTATACTATCTTTTTGTAACTCATACACTCGAACATCTCGATCCCTCTGCACCTCGGAGTTCTGTAGTCGTTCTCTGTTTAAGTAATACTCTGCTTTTTTATTCTTCCTGCCAAAGTGAACAACTTCACATTTTATCACAAACTCCATCTGCCAGATTTTTGCCCACTCACTCAGCCTATCTATATATTAACTTCCTTTTTATATTAAACTTGAGCATTTAAATATTCTGTACTTTGTTAGATATGAAATTTAGTATGACTAGAGCCACAACTGTTTTATTTGGGGGCAAAACATAGTGATTGATATTGCTGGCAGGATGTCTAACTGGGCCTTAATTAATTGTCACCGCTTTATTATGTTTGTGCCCTGCACTGCCATTAGGTGGCATCTGAAGATGATTAGCTTATGAAAAGGATTTTCAGTTATACTTGTACTGTAAAAATATAGCTATTATCTTGAACCAAACACACTTTTTCATCATAATTATTAGGTTTCAAATCTATAAACCTTTCATAAACTCATGAAGTGCGGATAGTTTATAGAATGGAGATAATCCTCTTTTGAAACGGTCCTGACTGATAATGGAACCAAGCAGCAAAAGTACACAATTAGCACATGCTCAGGAATGCATATGCAAATCTGGCAGTATGAGCATGGTTAGCTGTATTTACCAAACACACTGCACTTTTTTACAACGTTATCACTCCTGTGCAAAATGTGGAGATTTTATTTTAGTGGATAAAGGGCTATATGAATGAATTTGAGCATGCAATCTGTAGATCTCCTGCATTATTTTGAGGCAGCGGAGCAGTGTTTATTCATTTTTTTTTGTGCAAGTATATTAACCATTCACAAGTTGTAATATTTTCCTCATGTTTTCTTTTTGAGGTCTTTCTGTATCACATGCTGTAGCACTTGTTACTCACATGGCAAGAGGTCAGGCAGGTGATCTTGTCCCAGCATGTCCCAGCATTTCCACAAGTACCACTTGCTGCTAGGAGTATGCTAGAACAACGCAATGTGACTGGCCCTATAATCATATATTATAATCAAGGCTGAAGAAATGCACTGTTAATTCAGTCCCACTTCTCCACGGGTCACAGCATATCAATGAATTTTCCCATGTACCGAAGAATAGCCAATTAAAACTCTATTTGTCCCCCAGAATAAAGCACACCAACCAGGTTTCTTTAAATAATAACAACATTAACTATTTATTTGAAAAAAAAAACTCTTGACCACTAATGAGATAAATCCATATATATATATAAAAAACTCTTTATTTCCCTAGCCTTTATGCACACACACCATATATTTTTTTAAAAATGGTTAACCGGAGGAAAAAAAGGATTCTGGTTTACAGCTGTTTCATACCAATAAAAGGAATAATAAAATAATTCAGTTTGTCAAGTTCTGGTGGGAAATTCTTTGGTTGGGTGAGGTGTCCCAGATTCGAATAGTCAGATGTCACTTGAAGTCTCTCCAGGTGAGTTTGATAAACAGTTTGTGTTGGGTAGACGTTCAGGGCAATTCGGCTACAGCAGGCGTCACATAGGTCTTTCAGCAGGGGTGTAGCAACAGGTCTGCTTAGGACTCGCCGCAGCAACACAGCAGTAGAAGCTTTCTTCGGGCTCCAAGATTTCCCGAACCACACTGGATGCAGGAATTCTTCAGAGACAGGAGAAGATTGGAATCTGCCACCTTTCAAATACATGGTTTCTTTTTAAGAGGTGCAAGTTTTCTTTACAGCGAGAGGTCTTTTTCTGGGTCTTCCACTTTGGTGGAAGGTCAGAATCTGAATTTAAAATGCCTGCTCCCTGTCTCACTCACTGGTTTTTGAAAGGGTCCAAAGTGAAAGTAAACCTTTCTGAGCTGATCACATGACCAGACAGTGTCTCCCCTGTCATTCAAAGTGTTGCTCTGAAGAGGTCAAGAACCCCTGGCTGACTTCCTTGAAACTGCTTGCTTTCCTATTCTTGTATACAAAGTCAACATCCAAAAATTTCAGCTATTTGCAGATGGCCATGTCCACTGAAAATCCTTTTTGCAGTTTTTTAAAACACACAGAATTCTAAGATTTCAGTACAGAAATAAAACCTCGTGTGACACACACAAAACTTGTCTTTTTGGAAGATTTCTGTGTAGAAGAAGTAAAAGGTTGCATTTGATTCCATGACACTGCAAAGGGATTGTGACTGTTATTCTACATTCAGTGATGCACAGTGTAAAGTACATTGGTCTCCAAATTAGTAAAGCCTTAATTTTCTTAACTTGTTTGGAAAGTTATAATCATTCATGATTTTCAAGGACAATTTTTTTATATAAAAGGGAAAGTTCAATTCTGCAGTGTTTTACTTGTCCAAAAGTTAAAAAGAAAAATAGAATGGTATTAAAGTTTCTGTTGAACCAGGCCTTTAATGCAAATTCAGTTTTATTATAACTGATCTGAACAATTTTTGTATTTGTTTGCGTGTAATTGAAGCAATTGTACAGTATTGCATTGCTACCATTTTCATCAAGTTGAGTGTACATTGTTGTCAGAAATGGCTGAATTTTAATCTAAGATTTCAGGTCTTTGCTTAGCAGTAGCCATTACAGTTTTTATTAATATGATTGTAGAGGTGGTATGAGGGTACTTGTCATCTTACAGCAAATACCTCCTGGACTCTATTCAAGTCATTCCATTTTACACTGAAGCATTGGCTGCTTTAGCAGTAGAGAATTCCTTAGTCCAGAGCAATCTGTGAGTAGGTTGAGGTGATAATATTTCCAGATATTTTTATTATTTGTGAGTGTTCTGTGCATCATATGCCTGTAATACAGACCTGACAGTTTTACTTGGTACTGCATCAGTGCCTTTGAATGTTCGCATTCATCATCATCCGACCTGTTGTTTCCATTGTAATGTCTGAATTTCTGTCACAGGCAGAGGTGTACATACGAACATATGAATTAGGAGTAGGCCACTTGGCCCTTCAAGCCTGCTCCGCCATTCAATAAGATCATGGCTGATCTGATTTAACCTCGACTCCACATTCCCACCTACCCTGACAACTTTCACCCCCTTGCTCATCAAGAATCTGTCTACGTCTGCCTTAAAAAATATTTGAAGACTCTGCTTCCACTGCCTTTTGAGCAAGAGTTCCAAAGACTCACGACCCTCAGAGAAATTTCCCCTAATCTGTCTTTAATGGGCGACCCCTTATTTTTAATAGTGCCCCCAGTTCTAGATTCTCCCACAAGGGGAAACCTCCTTTCCACATCCACTCTGTCAAGACCCCTCAGGATCTTAAATATTTCAATTTAAGTCGCCTCTTACTCTTCTAAACTCCAGCGGATACAAGCTTAGCCTGTCTAACCTTTCCTCATAAGACAACCCACCCATTCCAGATATTAGTCTAGTAAACCTTCTCTGAACTGCTTCTATACATTTGCATCCTTTCATAAATAAGGAGACCAATACTGTACACAGTACTCCAGATGTGGTCTCACTAATGCCTTGTATAACTGAAGCATAACCTCCCTACTTTTGTATTCAATTCGCCTCGCAGTACATGACAACATTCTATTAGCTTTCCTAATTACTTGCTGAACATGCATACTAACCTTTTGCGATTCATGTACTAGGACACCATTTAGATAATGTGCTTCATTTTTGTTGTTCCTACCAAAATGGACAATTTCACATTTTCCCAGATTATACTCCATTTGCCAGACCTTTGCCCACTCACCTTAACCTATCTATATCCCTTTGTAGCCTCCTTATGTCCTCTTCACAGTTTACTTTCCTACCTGTCTTTGTGTCATCAGCAAATTTAGCAACCATACCTTCGGTCCCTTCACCCAAGTCATTTATATAAATTGTAAAAAGTTGAGGCCGCAGCACTGATCCCTGCAGCACACCACTTGTTTCATCTTGCTAACCAGAAAATGACCCATTTATGTCTACTCTTTGTTTCCTGTTAGCTAGCCAATCTTTTATCTATGCCAATATGTTACCCCCTATATCATGAGCTTTTATTTTTCGCAATAACTTTTGATGTGACACCTTATCAAATGCCTTCTGGAAATCTAAGTGCAGTACGTCCACTGATTTTCCCCATTATCCACAGCACCTGTTACTACTTCAAAGAACTCCTATTAATTGGTTAAACATGATTTCCCTTTTACAGAACCATGTTGACTCTGATAACCTAGAATTTGAACCTTCAGCTGAGCTGCGTGTAACAGTTGATTTCTACATGGTTATGTAGTGTTGATTTGGTGTTTATGGTTGTACAGAACATCATTCTGCACCACAGAACTTTTAGAGTGTGGCTTGCATGTCCCCCAATGAAATTCTTTTCTGGAGTGGAAAAGGTAGAGGGTTCTTTGATTCTAGTGTGTTATTTTGAGCAGATCAGTGTCTGCTATTGGGGAGGCGGGGGGATGGTAGGGAGGAGTGGACCTAAAGATGAAATAATTTTTTAATAAATGGTGCTTGTAGTACCTGCTAATAGTTTGCATTACTGTTGGAGTGTTTATTGTGAAGCATAATTGAATTAATGGTCCCAGTAGTGAGCCAATAAATGATATTCCCATTTAAAGTCAGTGCCATTGCTACATGGCTTATTTTATTTCCTAACTGATAAAGTCCTATTTTAAACATCGTAACTATTTAAATAAAACATATATTGTGTTTTTAGAAATAGACTATTTCATACAAATGTGTAGGATATGATTTTTTTCATTGTCTCTGAACCTTCTGTATCTGTCTTATGTGGTCATTATACTTGATATTTTTTAACCATGTAAATGTTTTATTGCCTTTGTGGGCCTCTTGGGTGCATATTGTGGAGTGTTGTGGGCTGTGTATAAACTGTCCTCGTTAATTTGCATATATGTCAAGCTGTACATTCTAGCGCATCTTGATATTTTGATTTGGGATTCAGCCAATAATGAGGCAACCGCATTAAGAACAGCAATATTTAAATGTCCAGATCATTAAGTATAAACAGGTCAAATCAGCAAATAAGAAATATGTAAGTACAAATAGACTTCACGGGCTGTGTGTGGCACACAGACCATAGTTTTGACACTCCTGTTCTGAATAGATATGAGGCAGGAAGTTACAAAACTATAATTCAATAGAGGGATACAGTTTGTCAAAAACTGCAAGAATGAAGCTTTTGTGGTTTGTGAACATTTGACCTGAAATCACATTCTGCTGTTTAAATTCGTTTTATCATTGAAGGATTTCAAAGAGCAATGTTGATTTACTTATGGTTATGTGCCAAGAGTATAAAGCATGGTTTTCCAGCTAATGTTATGTACTGCAGCATAAAGGATACTAGCTGATTTTAACATTCTATATAAAATATACAGTATCATGATGGGACTCTGATTTATTTTTTGGTAGCTATTGACCAGTTTTCACACTGTTCGGAGGGAGGAGAATAAGTTGCAATCTTGATGCTTTCTTTGGGATAATGCTTTAAAGTATTAGAGTAGGGGCGCAACTCTAATTGGAAGGAATTCCCACCAGCCAGCAGACTGACATTGCTCACTTTTTGGAAATGATGGGTTCAGCATTAGAAATAATTAACTGTTAGTATCTGGTGCTGACCGTTTGGTTAATAGGAGCCTTCTGGGCACGGTAGAAATCAGTTATTTGTGTGTTTTAATTGTGTTGAATATTCTGCTCGCTTCTTTGTTTAATATTTGTTTTAAACTTTGTATTTGATAAACCATTTTCAAAAACATGCAATACATTGTCTCCTGGATTATGTATTATGCTTTTCTTACGT
The DNA here is from genome assembly GCF_036365525.1 of Heterodontus francisci. Classification (NCBI taxonomy): domain Eukaryota; kingdom Metazoa; phylum Chordata; class Chondrichthyes; order Heterodontiformes; family Heterodontidae; genus Heterodontus; species Heterodontus francisci. The sequence goes on from NC_090377.1 coordinate 112,611,697, forward strand.
TTTCCCCTATAGAAAACCAACTGTATAGTAACTATTAATAAGTGGACTGGCATTGATTTGAAAAATGTACTTCAAATATAAAAGCTAGAATTGCCAATTTTAAATGCCAGCTGAGAATGCTGCAGCTGCATGATTCTAAAATTGTTTTTTTTTAAATTTCCTGATCTAAAATCACTACAGTGAACACTCAGCAGGTCAGACAGCATCTATGGAGGGATAAAGAGCTAACATCCTAGATTGCCTTGTGGTCCCCAGTGGTCCCTTTATAGAATACTAATTAGGCAGCTTACTTCAAATGGGTGGAGCATGCACCATGTTTGCTTATTTTGTTTCTGCTTTGAAATTGAGGGATCCTATATACCTAATCATAGGACCCTAATTTGCAGAGCATAAGTAGCCTCCCATCTGAAACGTGGGCTTTCTGGCTGGCCATTTCGGGACAATACATAGATTTGCTGGCTGCTACCACTCCGTTTACAGCAGGCGGAGGGAGTTAAATGTGGCTCTATGTATGCCTCCAAGCTTCTGACTCGTAGGAATGAATGTAGCTTGCCAACGAAATCACAGGTTACATTTGTTATCATGTGGGAAAATTTGCTGTGCATGTCTTTAGCAGAATGAAATGAATAGTTGCTTTAAATATTCCAAAGATGTTTCACAGGAAAGCTGAAGGGCACCGAAGGTTCATTACTGTCTTTTTAAATCCTGGAACTAGATTGGAATCCTAGTGCAAAACCAGTTAAGGTATTCATCACCAGATCTGGCTTAACTGCATCAAGCATTACAGGCCTTGTCTGCTCTACCAGAACAGTCCACTCCTCTAGAATCATCCCGGAGAGCAAGATAACCCAACTAAAGGCCTGCTACCCAACCTGAACCCGACGGGACCTGACGACGTGTTGGGTTTGGCTTGGGTCGCACTTCCGGGTCTGACATTCGGGCTCGGGTCGGGCCAGGTTGGACACGTTCTATCGCAAGTAAGTGACTCCAATGTTAATTTAATTTTTGGACTAGAAAGGTGGTTTTGTTACAGTTATTTTAAGCTTGTGCAGATCAGCAACAAAGTGAAGAACGGAAGGTAAGTTAACTGATGGTTGGGTGTGGGAAAAAATGGAAGGACTCTGGTCGGGCTCGGGTTCGATGTGGTTCTGTCGGGCTCGGGTCGGGTTTTTTTTTCATGCAGGCCTTTAAGCCTAAATTTTTTTTCTCCAGTGAAAATTGCTATCTTAAAATCCCTCTTTCCTCCCAAAAAGTGCGAGTAGCTCATAGTTTCAATCTCATTAGAAAAGAAATCCATCAGTTCTGCTGCTCCTGGCCCTTGTCCGCCTGGCCAAATCTCTTTCTTCCCCCCCCACCCCCAAGCTCTCTCCTGCCCTCGTCCTTTCTTTACTTGCTCTCCTATCTCCTCCCCTCAACCCCTCTTGTCCACCAGACCCACTTCCTGCACTCTTGACCCATTTCTATGAAACTGTTGATCACTCAACCTTTCTTCCTTGCTCCCTCAACTTGCCTCCCTTGCTCCCATGTGAGCTGAGATCCTAAATTGTTCCCTCTCTTCAGTACTGTTCTCCTCGCTCTCAAAACTGCCCTCAACACTTTTTAAAAAAAAAAACTTTGACGCTTCTATTCTTGACCCCCGACTCCCCCATCTCCAACCTCCCATTTCTCTCAAATTCTTAAATGTGTTGTTGCCCCCCTAATCCATGCCCATCTTTTCTGCAACTACATATCTAAATCTCTCCAGTCAAGTTTGCACCCTTGTCATAGCAACACTGAAAGAGCATCTTCTGTCTCTGCAGCCTTTGACATGGTCAACACCTCTCCTCCATTGACTAACCTGTGGGACAGTCCTCACTTGGTTCAGCTCTTGCCTATCCAGCCACAGGCAGAGCATCTCCAACAATGGCTTCTCTTCTGCCATTACCCCAAGCATCTATCCATTGTTCTCCCCTGCCTCTTCCTTGACTACATCGTTTGCAGACACAGCTTCCACATATATGCTGATGACACCCAGCTGTATCCCTTTCAATTCCTCCACTGTTTATGTTGCCATCCTGCTTGTTTGACATCCAGTCTTGGATAGATGCAGTTTTCTCCAGCTAAAATGTTGGGAAGACAGAAATTATTGTCTTTGGTCCTCTGTCACAGTCTCCATATCCTTTCCACCGATTCCATCCTTCTCCCTGACTAAGGACAGATCCTTGGGGATCTCCAGAGATAATGGTGCGAGGGTGGGAAAAGAAACAAGACATTCTCTTCCTGGGACTGGATAGGTAAGAGTGGAACAAGATTAGTGCACTGCTACATGATTGGGCAATAGAGGAACGATCTTGGTGGTGTGCTAAACTGTTAAAAAGCTACAGGCAGGCCAAGAAGGGTGAGGAAGGATAGTGAAACACAGTTGCAGTCATATAGATGTAACCAATGCTTGGATTTGTTATACAAATTTAGAAATTCTAAATTTAAAAAATAAAAACAAATAGCTGCACTTTAAAGAATGTGATGCTGCAGTGAAACTTCAGGGGAAGAAATTCTGTGTAATGGTTTGTAGATTGATGCAGAGCAATAATTTCAAATCTTGCAACATGTTACAAATTTGCAATCAAGGCCTTCACAAAATGAGAAAATAATAAGATTGGAATGAGGGAAACTTTATTTCTTCACTACTGTTATTCGTGTTGTTCAATATTCCATAATATTCACAAACATTTTTGTCTCCTAATCTGTTATTAAGCCCTTTACTACCAGTTGAATTTGGAATATCTCCACATCCTTTTTGAGTGCTTCAGCCTTAAATTGAGCAGGGACTGAGTTTAATATACCTTTGTGTGTTTAAAAGCACCCTCTGGTCTTGAAACAGACCAAGTACCCAGAAATCATTGCTGGGTCGTGGATGCACTCCACAGGGAACCCTAGGGCTGACATACTGGAGTGCATCCTCTTGATATCAGATAATGAATTCTGGGTTTATTGAAACAGCCCTTCAAGTTTCATTTTCCATGGATGTTACATTTAAGAAGAAGTACTGCATGGAACACATCTAGGAGATAAGTACTTCATATTCAAAATATTTTCTAGAGGTTTACTTTTCCTTGAATTTGTTTTTGCATGCCAAATATTGGGACCTGCAATACTGTACTTGCAGAGAGTGCAACTCAGTACTGTTCTCACTTGCAGCTGCTTGTGCTTTCACCAGATGACCATGCTGCTACTGTACCTTGTTTGATCATATTCTCAGTATAATTTTTTCTTGTCTTCCATCCATACCTTCATGATTAAAAGCAAAGTTAGCAGTTTGAGTTTTTTTTTCTGATATAACATAGGCCATCCACCGAGCACTTAATCATGTAGTTCTTTGCAGATCAATTATAATAAAATTCAGTGCCACAATGTACCGTATACAAACACTGTGTTGTGGCTAGTGAACAATTGTAGTAAAAAAAAATAGCATTCTGAGTTAGAACCCAAACATACCACAAAGAAATGGCAATGAGACTGGAGCTGATGCTTGTATAAGACCAAAGCTTTGTTTTGAAGCTGTGGCTGTTCATCTTTACTAGGTAGAAACATATGCTGGAAATTCCTTAATAATATTAGCAGACACATACTTAGCACTAATATATAACATTCCTCTGTCTGCTGTCATAACCGGCATTAACCTCGGGTTAGCACCTCTGGTCAGAGTTTGAGAAATATCATGAGTGAGTTAAGTGTTTACCCACTAATATTGCCAACAGTAACGTCTAGTCTTGTGTTTGTAACAATGCCTTCAGAATTGAATGGGATTTATTGCATTATTCCTCTGACTGAATACATTGTGCAAGCATGCTTTCTACATGGATTGAACTATGTTTAAATGAGACTGAAATTATATTTTGACATGTGCCTCATTCCTGTTGTCTCTGAACAAGTTGTTGAACCTTTAATGGGAATTTTACAAGTAAATGTACCTTGCCTCCGCCATGTTCAGATTAATTTTCTCTGCAAAGTATTGTTGCAGTCTGCTCTTGAAGAAGGCAAATCTGGAAATTGCTGTATTCCTGACTGCTTAGCAAGCTTTCTTCTATCTTCCTCCTTGTTGAAAATAAAAACTTATTAGTGGTTTTAAATCTGACCATATGTTAAATAGTAATAGTATTGTGTTCCTCATACATTGTTGATGGTGCTGACATTGAAGGGAACGTAAGATCATGGTAGATGGGTATGTTGATTATGCAGGCTAATTCATGGCAGATGTTTTCTACCACAAGCTTCACAAAACCATGTTCCTGGTTGGGAGGTGGTGTGGGGTGGTTCTCCTGTTGATCCTTCTGACATTGACGTTCTTTCCATCTATCGCTTCCAGCCTCCACCCTGGCACCAAGTTGTAGCTCAAAACCCTTGCACCTCAATAGCACCTTTCACCATCCCTGGGCATCCCAAAATGCTTTACAGCCAATAAAATGTAGTCACCATATACAAAATGCATTACAGCATCTCGTCAAGCCTCCTTTGACAGCACCTTCCAAACCTGCAACCTCTACCACCTAGATGAACAAGGGCAGCAGACACTATTACCTGCAAGTTCCCCCCCGAGTCACACACCATCTTGACTTGGAACTGTATCGCTGTTCCTTCACTATTGCTGGGTCAAAAACCTGGAACTCCCATCCTAACAGGACTGTGGGTATACCTACACCACATGGACTGTAGCTGTTCAAGAAGGCGACTCACCACCACCTTTTCAAGGGCAACAAATGCTGGCCTTGCCAGTGATGCTCACATCCCATGAACAAAGAAAAATAACCTGTTTTAATGCAGGAAACCCGGCAGCCAATTTGTACACAGCAAGCTCCCAAAAACAGCAATATGATCAAATTTACTTTTCAGTGTTGATTGAGCAGTAAATATTGGCCAGGATACCATGTAGTAATCTCCAGCTCTTTGAAATGGTACCATGGAATCTTTTGCACCCACCTGAGGGGGCAGACGGGGCCTTGGTTTAACTTCTCATTCAAAAGAAGGCACATTTGACAATGCAGCCTGCTCTCAGCCCAAATTTTATGCTCTAGTCCTTGGAGTGGAAATTGAACCCGCAACGTTCTGATTAGCAGTGAGAGTGCTGTCTCTGAACCATGTGTAAACATGTTTGCACTCCTCACCACGCCATTTTCATCTATTGGTAGTCCGTGTTTCCCAAGAGTTAATGGCCATGTTGTACTGTTAAGTGAATCTTCAGTGTGTCCTTGTAGCACCTTTGTCCAACCTGGGTTTTTCAGCCATCCATTAGTTCTCCGTAAAGCATCTGCTTTGGCACCTATATGATGCCTAGCCCAAGAAAGCTGAGTATTGATTACCAGGCCTCAATGTTGAGAATGTCAGCATATTCCACTACTTTATTGTTGGTGGTCTTGTCCTACCACTTAATGAAAAAGAAAGGTGTGAGGTATCTTTGGTGAAGCCTGTTGTGTGAGCTTTCTGTAAAGTGTTGCATGATTCACATTCATGCAGGAGATCTGTTTAGTGGCAACCTTGCTACTGCACTACTTGGATAGTTTACCAAAGGTCATGCCTGCCCTCTATCTGCAAGCCATCATTTTCTTATTGATCATTACATCATCATCATCATCATATGGTACAGTTCCAAAATAGATAAACTCCTTGACTTCATTCAGTGATTGATGGTTCAACATATGGCTTCCCAGAAGCTTCAGTCTTGGTGAGACACAAGGCCACATCTGCTAGTGGAAGATACAAATCTATCCATCATTAGCTGAAGGTACTCTTTGGAATGCGCCACAAGTGGCAGTCATCAGCATATAAAACATTGCATAATATTTTTGGTCAAATAGTTTTTCCATTCTGATAAAAGGTCACAGACCTGAAATATTAACTATTTTCTCTTTCCACAGATGCTGCCCGACTATTACCAGCATTTTCTGTTTTTATTTCAGTTTTCTCATTATGTAGATTCCTATCAACATTCATCAAAGCTACCTAAAATAGGACTGTTAGTACACATCCTTGTTTCACACTAATCAAAATGGGAAATGGTTTGGAAAGAGTACCATCAATGTGCACTCTGCCAAATTTCTCGACAATGAAATTTCCAGTCTTGATTGACTGATAACTTGATCAAAGCATTGGATATTAACAGATGGTGTATATATCGGTCTTTATTTTGCTCCTTGTGCTTTTGAATTTGGGGAGCAACAGATTTTTAACTTGCATATCTGCTGATGGAGTTCCTGAAGCAGTTTGTGTGATCTTCTATACCCCGAATTGTGAATCTGTCTTGTGTTAGCATGACCTATACCATGGCTTTTCAGCATGCTTTTTGAAAAAAAGATTTTAAATTCTCACTTGTAGAGTAATGGTTTAATTTACATGATCAATATTATCACTTTGGGCTGGATTTTATTAGTGTGCCGCGCTTTGCAGCAGTGCGCTTTCAACTCAGCGGCCTGCCCCAACGGAGCAGCTGCCACCAGGCACCTGTGATATTACGTGCGGGGGCTCATTAGCATCAGTGCGACGTGCCCCCCCCCCCACCCCAACCATATTACATGGGGAGAAGCGAGACATCCAGCGCAGTGAGGGACCTTTTGTCAGCTGTGTAGCAGGGCCCTATTTAAAGTGCTCCAGCACCTGCTTCCTGACAGCTGCCAAAGAAATACTTACCTCACTGTTGAAGAGTGGGGCTGTTGTCAATCTGGCAGCAATGCAGAAAGTGCTGGAAAAACTCAGCAGGTCAGGCATCATCTGTGGAGAGAGAAGCAGAGTTAACTTGACCAAGTTCACAGACATGAAAGTTAACTCTGCTTCTCTCTCCACACATGCTGCCTGACCTGCTGAGTTCCCTAGTACTTTCTGCTTTGCTGCCACATACGTACCCTACTGTGTCCTAGTGTCCTATGAAGTTGCGATCCTCTGCTTCCACTCAAGTGTAACATTCCTTCTTGTAGGCGTGCCACACCTGGGTGAATAATCTTAATTTTGCACATTCCAGAACGTAAGACTTAAATGTAAGATAAAAGGCTGACACACAACAGAAATAAAACCATAATTGAAGAATATCTACATGCTGTGGGCTTCTAATCATCTGACTGTGAAAAGCTGCGGACTCGTATGCATTTGGAGTTTGTATTCATTTCTCTGCTAACTGTTATGTAAAATGTAACTGCAATTAAACGATCTTTGTAAAAACCAGGAATATATGTTCATACTCTAGCTGCATTGCCAACTAGAAATATTACACCAATAATTATGATCAGCTGCTGCAGCGCAGAATGTACGTGAATGTGTGTCGATGTGCAATAGTTGAAAAACCATTACAACAGCACAGATTTCCTCACTAGTCCTGCATTGGTTTTCAAACATGTGCAAGACAAACCTTGCTACCAGAAGTTAGAGCAGTTACACGGTGGATAGAAAATTGGTTGGCAGGCAGGAAACTAAGAGTTGGGATAAATGGGTCTTTTTCCAAATGGCAGGCAGTGACTAGTGGGGTACCACAGGGATCGGTGCCAGGACCCCAGCTATTCACTATATATATTAATGATTTAGATGAGGGTGCTAAATGTAATATCTCCAAATTTGCAGATGATACAAAACTGGGTGGGAGGGTGAGTTGTGAGGAGGATGTAGAGAGGCTTCAGGGTGATTTGGACCAGTTGAGTGAGTGGGCAGATGCAGTAATAATGTGGATAAATGTGAGGTTATCCACTTTGATAGCAAAAACAGGAAGACAGATTATTATCTGAACAGCTATAAACTGAGAGAGGGGAATATGCAGCGAGACCTGGGTGTTCTCGTACACCAGTCGCTGAAGGTAAGCATGCAGGTGCAACAGGTGGTAAAAAAGGCAAATGGTATGTTGGCCTTCATAGCGAGAGGATTAGAGTACAGGAGCAGGGATGTCTTGCTTCAATTATGCAGGGCCTTGGTGAGGCCACACCTGGAATATTGTGTGCAGTTTTGGTCTCCTTAGCTGAGGAAGGATGTTCTTGCTATAGAGGAGTGCAGCGAAGGTTTACCAGACTGATTCCTGCGATGGCAGGACTGACGTATGAGGAGAGATTGAGTCGGTTAGGATTATATTCACTGGAGTTCAGAAGAGTGAGGGGGGATCTCATAGAAACCTATAAAATTCTAACAGGACTTGACAGGGAAGATGCAGGAAGGATGTCCCTAATGATGGGGGGAGTCCAGAACCAGGGGTCATAGTCTAAGGATACGAGGTAAACCTTTCAGGACTGAGATGAGGAGAAATTTCTTCACCCAGAGAGTGGTGAGCCTGTGGAATTTGCTACCACAGAAAGCAGTTGAGGCCAAAACATTGAATGTTTTCAAGAAGGAGTTAGATATAGCTCTTGGGTCTAAAGGGATCAAAGTGTATGGGGCGAAAGCGGGAACAGGTTACTGAATTGGATGATCAGCCATGATCGTAATGAATGGCTGAGCAGGCTCCAAGGGCCGAATGGTCTACTCCTCCTATTTTCTATGTTTCTATGAGTCACCTTAGCATTTAAAGGACCACATCAAAAACTGTGGATGGTTGAGTGGGACTCTAGGGTGGCCTCACAGTTCAGCCAAGCCTTTCTGGTCAGTCTCCTCCAGGCTGTGCGGACAAGGCGGGAGGTCCTTTTCCCCAACGATGGTAAGAAGATGCCCTCTTGCCTGACCAAGGCAGCCTGGCTGGAGGTGGCAGAGGAGGTGAGTAGCCGTGGGGCCATCCGGTGTCAAAGGGTCCAATGCTGGAAGAGGATGAACAGTCACTCCCCCAGCCAGCGAGCCTTCCAAGCATCGTGCGCACAGGGTACGACTGCCAAAGTCATCCACAGCCAAAGGGCAATCATAACCGCCTTCCTACAGTCAGGCTGCTAGCGCAGAAGTGGCACTGAGTAGGAGTATCTGCAAGCATTTCCAAAAAGCATTGTGACACAAATGGGTCTGAATGGGTGACACAAAAATGTAGAAAGGCCGAAATCAAAATTTTCTTCACGAAGTTGCTTTTGCTGTGTGAATGAAGTGTGCCAGCATGTACCGATCGTGGCTGCTCCCATTACATCATTGGCCTTTCAGAACTGCCAATGTATGGAATAACATCATTGCCATGTCAGTATCACTCACGTGTGTCTCCATGGATGCAGAAACATGGACAATGGCTCAGTCATCTGCTGCCAGTAATAGTGGATGGAAAGATGTTGCAGATGCGGACTGCTGTACAGCAAGTGAACGAGGGTGCTGTGTGGCTACCAGAGCCCATGGTGGTTCCTATGGCGTGGAAAACCTTTGATCAATGAGGCACTGCCGTGCATCCCTAGCTTGCTGCTCGCCCTGCATGCAGTGCCTGGTTGCGCTCTGTCTTTCCATGTGCCTTTCCTGCTAAAAGCCCTCCGCGTCGTCGTCAGCCGAGGATGAGTCCTGCTCATGTGTCTCCTCATCCTGCAAGGCCTCCCCACTATTGTGTGTAGTTGTGCAGAGCACAGCAGACAGCAACGATGCGAGCTACCCTTTCCGGCTCGTACTGCAGGGCACCACCCAATCTATCCAGGCAGCAGAATCATATTTTCAGCATGCCGATCGCCTGCTCAATGGTGGCTCTTGTAGCTATGTGGCTGGCGTTGTATCTCTCTCTTCAGCAGTGGTGGGGTGTCTCACTGGTGTCAGGAGCCATGTATGTAAGGGATAGCCCTTGTCTCCAAGAAGCCACCTCTTCATCTGAGCTGGGACTGGCACAGGATGAAGGCAACATGGCAGCTGCCTGGAAAGCAGGCACAGAATTGCATGAATAATTTCCGGTGATCACATACAAGCCGCACATTGAGTGGTAGCCCTTAAGCTTTACGTATTCAGCTGGTCACCCGGCTGGAGCCTTGATGGCCACATGGGTGCAATCTATGACCTCTTGTACCTGTGGGAATCCTGCGATGGAGCCAAAACCAGTGGCCCTTTGGGCTTTCAGGGTCCGTCATGAAGCGGTTATAGTCACCAGCCCTCCAGAACAGGGCATCAGTGAGCTTCCTGATGCAGCGGTGCATTGCTGACTGTGTGACCCCACAAAGGTCTCCTGTGGGCCCTTGAAATGATGCAGAGGTGTAACATTTGAGGGTAACAGACATAGGATGTCCCCTGAAGCCCTTGGGCTGCAGGTCATCATTTAGCAGGGCACAGAGATGTGTCACCGCCTCTCTCTGACACTGGTTCTCTGACATCTGCAGGTATGTCATGCGGGACCTGTAGATGCGCGGCGATCCGTAGTGGCAAGCTCTCCTTGGGTGATGCTGCTCACGACCGGATGCCTCTATGTGGGCTTCATCTGCCTGCTGGTTTTGCCTGCAACGCATATGGATCCTCTCCAGAAGCGCATCAATGAATATAGGGTGAACCATCTCCATCTTCAAGTTGCAATTCAAATTGGTTCCTTCAATTCTTCGAAGGTTCCTGACAGGGCAGAGAATGATAGAGTGGTACATCAGGTTCTTTCATGCAGCAGTTATGTGGCATGGCATGGCATTGCCTGTCTTAGCTCCAGCATGACCACATAAAGATTTTACAAGCTGCATCAATTGGCCCACTGAGGGGGGGAGATTACAGGAGTCTCACTCTGCATAATGGAAGGGAGGAGGGGGGTGATTGGGTGGTGGGATAGTGGTAATGCAACTGGATGTAGCCCAGAGGCCCAGGCTGGTGCTCTGAGGACGGGTTCGAATCCCACCATGACAGATGGTGAAATTTGAATTCAATTAGTAAAATCTGGAATTAAAAAGCTAATCTAATGGTGGCCATGAAACCACTGTCGATTTTTGTAAAAGCCCATCTGGTTCACTAATGTCCTTTAGGGAAGGAAATCTGTCATCCTTACCTGGTCTGGCCTACATATGATTCCAGACCCACAGAAATGTGGTTGACTCATAAATGGCCTAGCAAGCTACTCAGTTCAAGGGCAATTAGGGATGGGCACTAAATGCTGACCTAGCCAGTGACACCCACATCCCTTGAACAAATAAAAAAAAAGTCAAAAAAGACATATAAGCTTCACCGCCTACAGGTTCTGGCACTCTCGCCACATACAGGGTGACTCGAGTGCCATTGCTCCTTTGCTGAGAGGCAATCAATGGCACAGTGCCGACAACCATTACGGAGGGCAGAATCGCATTAGCTCCCTACACATCTGCCAGCGAGACCCCTGTAATCCACCCCCCTTGCAGTATGCAGTGTGAGACTCCTGTAATCTCCCTCCCCTCCCTTGCAGTATGCAGTGAGACCCTGGTAATTTCCCTCCTCCCTTCCAGTATGCAGAGTGAGACCCCTGTAATCCCCCCACCTTCCATTATGAGTGTGAGACTCCTGTAATTTCCCCCCCCCCCTTCCTCCCTTGCAGTCTGCAGCGAGACCCCTGTAATTCTCTCCTCCTTTCCAGTATGCGGAGTGAGATCCCTGTAATCCCTCTCCTCCCTTGCAGTATGTAGAGTGAGACCCCTGTAATCCAAAATAATTATAAAATACATTGGAGCCTCTATTTGCATTGCTTGGATGTGATTTTTTTTAAATCTAAGGACTTTTTTTTTATAAATTTGAATTTTATTTTTTTACCCCACCGCTATTTTTGAAGGTGTAATCCCTATATCTCTTGTTTTTCTGCCAATCTTTGACGTGGCGGATTGTTGGACAACATGCTGCCCAGACTCTGCTGATGCAGTAACAGTACTAAATGAAAATAAAGACAGATTATCACTTAATTTTGCAGTTTATACTTTGGAAGATCAGCTGATTATAGGGCTGGATTTTCCCTCTGGGGTGGGAAAGGGAAGTCAGGACTGTTTCTGCATCCCAGACCTGTCTTTGTGGGGAAACAGTGACTCATTGAGATTTTCATCAGGGCGCCTCCTTAAATTGGTATGGAGACGGGTTCTCAGTCCAGTGGATGGGCTCTCGAAGCTGGAGGGTCCAAATCAGAGACCTTCCAGTTTGAAAGGAGCAGCAGGCTGTAATGGAAGGTAAGTAAGGGAGAGGGTGTTTCCACATGGAGGTACCCTCTTTCCAACTTTTTTAAATATTTATATAAAAAATAGATTCAGCAGCCAAGCCACTAGTGTGGGGTGGTTGGGGGCATGGGTGGAAGAGTCCTTCAACAGGATGGCCTGTGGCTGCTCTTGCACCCAGGTAGGGTGGCCTCTAAGCTGCCTGGAGAGTTGACCTGTCTTTGGGTGCCTGCCTCCAGGTATCTAAACTAGCCCCTGCCACTGTGGGAACCTGGGAGCCAACTGGAAAATCCCAGTCTGCCTCCTTTGAGAGGCTTGTTAAGATCCTAATTGTGGCAAAATTGGCTATGGCCACGTGTGTGCGGGTAGCCCTGCCGGTTTCGATCCTGTTGCTGCAAAAATAGCCTGGGGGCTGGATGGAGCAGGGCAATTGGCATACCACCGATTGGCCCCAGTCCACCTCGCACCCCCCCCCCCCCCCCCGGTCCCATGGCCGAAAATCCAGTCCATAAAGTCTGGCCACCTAACTGTGATTTAACAATACCTATCATGCTTGAAATTAATTAGCTGTAGCCAATAACTTTTTGGCAATCCATGTACCTGCCATATCATGTTACAGATTTGCAAAATATTTACAACTGACGGTGCTGCCCCATTCAGGAGAGCTCTGCTTATTTTCTGCTTTTGTGTTGTCCAGTTTTTACAAAGAATAATTGTTTTTTAAACTATATGAAAAGTAAACAGCTGCTTATTTTGAAAGATGAATACTTTTTGAACTCAGGAAATTGACTGCATAACTGTTGCGGTTAGGGTAAGAGTTGATGGGGAACTATGCCAAATTTTAACAGGAAACAAAATACGGTGCAGAAATTGTGATTTTTAGATCCATTTTGTTTTTGACCTATTAAAATAGAAAGTTTACTGAATACATTTTTAAACAATTGCAGTTACGTCAGTTCTCACTTTTAATTTGATACCTTTGACTTTGTATTTATGTCGACGAAACAGTGGTTTCAAAAGTATTTGAACTTTTTGTCTTTGACTCTATGACTAATAATATGTTGACTTGAAAAAAGACAAAAAGTTCAAATACTTTTGAAACCACTGGTTCGTCGACATAAATACAAAGTCAAAGGTATCAAATTAAAAAAAAAAGTGAGAACTGACATAACTGCAATTGTTTAAAAATATATTCAGTAAACTTTTTTTTAATTGTATAGTTAAATTATTAATGAGTTGGAAGTAAAATTTGCAAGTTGTCTTGCTCTCCCTCTGGCAAGGTGCTTCACTTTCATGGCTCACACACTGGGAGTTCATTATTTGTAGAAATGGAGGGCTGAGGTCGTGTTTTCCTGCTGTTGTGTTTGTATACGTATACAGGCACCAGTTGGTTACCTGCAAATTATCTCTATACAGTGATTCAAGTCTGTAAGTTGTGCAGTATGAGTAATGGGTTGTGGATTTAATGATCTTGGTCTTAGTCATGCAATAATATTTGTAAATGTCTACATCAAAACTGTGACTGGTTGAACTATAGAAATATCTTATAAGGTAGATAAGTCCCCAGGGCCTGATGGGATCTACCCTAGAATACTGAGAGAGGCAAGGGAGGAAATAGCTGGGGCCTTGACAGAAATCTTTGCATCCTCATTGGCTACAGGTGAGGTCCCAGAGGACTGGAGAATAGCCAATGTTGTTTCTTTGTTTAAGAAGGGTAGCAAGGATAATCCAGGAAATTATAGGCCGGTGAGCCTTACGTCAGTGGTAGGGAAACTATTAGAGAGGATTATTCGGGACAGGATTTACTCCCATTTGGAAACAAGCGAACTTATTAGTGAGAGACAGCATGGTTTTGTGAAGAGGAGGTCGTGTTTCACTAACTTGATTGGGTTTTTTGAGGAAGTGACGAAGATGATTGATGAAGGAAGGGCAGTGGATGTTATCTATATGGACTTTGGTAAAGCCTTTGACAAGGTCCCGCATGGCAGACTGGTACAAAAGGTGAAGTCACACGGGATCAGATGTGAGCTGGCAAGATGGATACAGAACTGGCTCAGGGTATCAGTGGATGGGTGTTTTTCTGAATGGAGGGATGTGACGAGTGGTGTTCCGCAGGGATCAGTGCTGGGACCTTTGCTGTTTGTAGTATATATAAATGATTTGGAGGAAAATGTAGCTGGTCTGATTAGTAAGTTTGCGGACGACACAAAGGTTAGTGGAGTTGCGGATAATGATGAGGATTGTCAGAGAATACAGCAGGATATAGAACGGTTGGAGACTTGGGCGGAGAAATGGCAGATGGAGTTTATTTCATTTATTTTCATTTAGAGATACAGCACTGAAACAGGCCCTTCGGCCCACCGAGTCTGTGCCGACCAACAACCACCCATTTATACTAACCCCACAGTAATCCCATATGCCCTACCACCTACCTACACTAGGGACAATTTATAACAGCCAATTTACCTATCACCTGCAAGTCTTTTGGCAGTGGGAGGAAACCGGAGCACCCGGAGGAAACCCACGCAGACGCAGGGAGAACTTGCAAACTCCACACACAGTACCCAGAATTGAACCCGGGTCCCTGGAGCTGTAAGGCTGCGGTGCTAACCACTGCGCCACTGTGCCGCCCTGGATAAATGTGAGGTAATGCATTTTGGAAGGTCTAATGCAGGTGGGAGGTATACAGTAAATGGCAGAACCCTTAGGAGTATTGACAGGCAGAGAGATCTGGGCGTACAGGTCCACAGGTCACTGAAAGTGGCAACGCAGGTGGATAAGGTAGTCAAGAAGGCATACGCATGCTTGCCTTCATCGGTCGGGGCATAGAGTATAAAAATTGGCAAGTCATGTTGCAGCTGTACAGAACCTCAGTTAAGCCACACTTAGAATATTGCGTGCAATTCTGGTCGCCACACTACTCGAAGGACGTGTAGGCTTTGGAGAGGGTACAGAGGAGGTTACCAGGATGTTGCCTGGTCTGGAGGGCATTAGCTATGAGGAGAGATTGGAAAAACTCTGATTGTTTTCACTGGAACAACGGAGGTGGAGGGGCGACATGATAGAGGTTTGCAAAATTATGAGCGGCATGGACAGAGTGGATAGTCAGAAGCTTTTTCTCCGGGTGGAAGAGTCAGTTACTAGGGGACCTAGGTTTAAAGTGCGAGGGGCAAAGTTTAGAGGGGATGTGCGAGGCAAGTTTTTTTTTTTTACACAGAGGGTGGTGAGTACCTGGAATTTGTTGCCAGGGGAGGTGGTGGAAGCAGATACGATAGCGACGTTTAAGAGACATCTTGACAAATACATGAATAGGAAGGGAATAGAGGGATATGGACTCCGGAAGTGCAGAAAGTGTTAGTTTAGGCAGGCATCAAAATCGGCGCAGGCTTGGAGGGCCGAATGGCCTGTTCCTGTGCTGTACTGTTGTTTGTTTATATGCTATGCAAGTTTTCTTTGTCATGCACAGATTGTTTGGAGTAGTGAGAAGAGTTCCAATTTTTTTACCTTTCATGGCAGTATGTTTCTTTGTATTTCAATCTTTTTTTTCTCTTTTACTAGCTGTTTTCTCTGACTAATTTTCCCCCCATCATTGCACTCCTTTCTCATTTTCTTTCTGACTGTTTGCATTGGATTTTGTTTTGTGTTGCAGAGTGGTGTCTGCATGTGTCAGGGAAGGTGAACAAATAATGTGTTTTCACAAAAGGTATTGAAAATATGGAGAATGATGAAGGAGTGCATGGGGTGTCAATCGCAGCCACCTTTAATATGCATAGCATATAAACAAAGAACAGTACAGCACAGGAACAGGCCATTCGGCCCTCCAAGCCTGCGCCGATCTTGATGCCTGCCTAAACTAACACCTGCACTTCCGGGGCCCATATCCCTCTATTCCCTTCCTATTCATGTATTTGTCAAGATGTCTCTTAATACAGGCTTTTTCTGTATTACTAACGTGTTAGAAATTTTAATGGCTCTTAAGACAAGTAGTATTTGGGATATGTTTTACTGCATCAATATGCAGAAATCATTGGAGGTTCTTGTGCCTGCAATAAATCAGATATTGTGGCAAGGAAGTGTCTTTAAAAAAAAAAAAAAATCACAAGCTGCATATATGCTACAGAGAAATTGAAAAAAGTGTATAGCATATTATTTAAAAAGTACATTCCTGTAATTTTGTGATTGCTCTTGACTGGCAATGACTGGTTTTGAGATGGGAAAGAGCAAGGAAAAGAAACAAATAAAACCAAAAGACCATATTGCTGCACTCCCCATTTGTGCTATTCTTAGTCTACATGCCTGCAGTATTCATATCTTAACAGCCACTGTAAAGATATAGAAGCAGGTTGTCTGCTACAGCCAACTTTTGCAGTGCTTGTACATTCGGATGTCGAGTTGAAAAGTGATGTCAGTACTAGAACCAGTTTAGCCATGAAGCCAGTTGTAGATTTTGCCATTTCTTTGTGTATATTTGTTGGTATAATGATATGTAACATTGAGTAAGACGATTTTATGGTTTTACACCATGTAAATTTGCTCTGAAAAGAGCAGTTTTTCCTTGAAAAAAGGAGTTCTTCGAAGAACTGGCAGGCCTTGCCGTTTTGGGCAGCGTACTGTGCCCGTTGTCTGGAGGAATAATTGAAATGGGTGGAAACAGTTGGTTTATATGTGGTGGAGAATGGGAATGTGGGTGGGATCTTGCTGCTGATAGGTCATTACATGTTCTTGCTGCTGATTGGTCAGATATTGTCTCGTGGTGAGTCGATACATACTGTTGTTCTTGTCTGGGTATGTTGGCTGCAGAGCAGGTGGTGATGAGTTTCTCAAGTAGGAGTAGCCAGATATCACTGATGACCAGGCTACTGTCTGGGAGGACGGTGTGGTGGTGATTGATCTCCATAGTCTCCCTGATGCATCTTGTCTGCCAGTGCGTAATGGATGGGATGAGTTTCGATTTGGACCATTTGACGCAGTGATTACTGAGTTGAGTGTGCTTGACGATTGCTGACTTGTCCCATTCACACGTTTGAAGCAGACTTGGTGTTCCTTGAGTCTGGTGTGTAGGTTGTGGCCTGTTTCTCTGATGCAGACGAGTCTACAGTTGCATGGTATGTTGTAAATTCCTGGTTTGTTGTGAGATGGTTTCTTGTCTTGTATGAAGGATGCAGTGGAGCTTGTACGACATATGTCGGACTTCTCTGTCCACTGACTTGCGTATGCATTGTAGTCTGTGTAAGGTGGAGCCGATGTATAGGAGGCTGACTGTTGTCTTGGTGGGTAGTTGTAATCGTGCGAGTAACAGGTGGATGTGTGTTGATCTTATGGGAAGGATATTTATTGAGTTGAAGTGTAACCATATCAAATGTGCCTTTAGTTTTCTTGCACCCAAAAAAGCTTAATTTTCAGAGCTTATTTGAAGGCTCGCATGCAAGTGCAATTAGCGGAAACAGTTTTGTGGGTAGAGCTGGATTCAAGCAAGATTTCTAAAATATTTTTCCGCTGGTGTGGCCAACTTCAGGCGAAATGCATAGGGGAAAAAAAGTGCAACCTTTGCAGAAACTCCAAGCTGTAATCTTTAAATCCCTATTCGCATTAATTTGCATATTTTTCCAATTCTATTTTTAGCATTAAAATGTGGAAAGCGGAAGGGAAAATCAGTTTTTTATCTGTAGTATTGCTTTTATGGTATTATTTTCTGATAATTGCTGGACAGATTAAGGGAGCAGACTTTGACCCAGATTGATCATGAGAAAAGTATTAGATTCTGAATACTCTATTTAAATATTATAGTCCACCAAAAACATAGATTACATTCATAGCAATGGTGACCAAGGAATGATTGATGGATCAGTTAGCCCATTTGTGACATTTCCATAATCTGGATTCTTATTACCCTAATTTCTCCATTTATTACTTCCTGTGCAACATTGGCAAAGTAGTTTTATTTATAATTTTGTGGAATACTCAAGACTCATTCCACCTGATTGTAGGACACTTTGAGTTAAGCAAATTTATCATGTTTGAAATCTCCAATAGCATCAATTTTTGCTATTAATTTTTAGCAATGAAGGTCTTTTCTTTGCCCACCATTGGATCTAAGCCAAGTGATTCTTTTTATTTTTCCTTTCACCTGCTGTGTTAGAATAGTGTTTACGTAGAAAATCATGCATTATATCTATCATAGCATGGCTTGTACAGCAACGTGATACAGGTCTGTTGCTGGACCCAATTTTAGGTCAGTAAACAAAAGGGAATATCAGGGATTTTTGAGGAAAACTTGTTTTTAGCAATTCACAACACGAAATAAAATTTTAATTTATAGTGGATATCAGTTTAAAAACTGATCTTAATGAGCCATACTTATATTTTGGGTGCTAATGGATTTTGCTGCTATGATTTATTCACTGTTATGAAAAGACGTTGCCAAGTCACCAACCCCATAAAATTAGAATGGTACAGAGCAACAAATGAGATGTCAGTGGGGAAGGGAGGCACAGTTTGTACACTTGGGATCAGTAATAATTATCCAGAATTTTCCCTATCCCATTTCTTGCTGGAACACAGTTTTAGTGGCGATTGCACTTAAGTACATTAACCAAATGACAATTGAGTCTAAGACTTTGGAACTATTTGATCATGGAGGGCATCACAGCTAGCCACAGTTCTGTGTGTGTGTGTGTGTGTGTGTCATGTGCAGCTGCTTCAAATGTCAAAGTATATTTGCCTAATTTGCAAAAGGTAGCCATTGAGAGCTACCTGCTGTGAGTCTGCGTTGGGAATTGGTAACACCAACACAAGATGAAATTAGCTAACTGGGCACAGACTAGGGATCAGATAAGAGACTGTTCTAGCCTGTATGGCTTAGCTATAGGTGGAGACTATTACATTATTAAAATTGACTACTTATTGCTCTGAGTTATTAGAGAAAGTATGGGTCTGAAGGAAAACACTGACCGAGATCCTGTTTAACTTTTGGTCACCTTGGTTAGGCTGCACTAGCCTTGCATAACTACCCAAATTATTGCAATAAATGTGAAGGACCTACAAATGAAAGACAAGATACAGGCCTCGACATAGTGCCTACCTATCTTGTAGTAGTTTATTGAAAATGCAAAACTCGTGACAGGATAAGCACTCAATACCATGATATCCATGGCCACAGTGACGTAGCAGTTTCAAATCGGAAGCATGCAAACTGGTATTTCTTTTGTTTAGGGAGAACATTTGGGATAATAAATTGCAGACAAGTTTAACTTAAAGTGGTCATGCTGCAATTATAATTTTGTGCAGAATGCTCATCAATACAAGAGCAGTAAAAATGAATCCATTAGATGTCAAAATCCAGATGTGTGGCATCATCTTGACATCAGTAGATTAGTAAGTTCACATAAGGGTATCCAACCTGGAAGAGATTGCTTTTACTTGGCCTGTCCTCAGATTGTTGATGTGATCAATGGGTACTGAGAGCACTGATTGCCTCATTAATTATTGCACTTATAGTAAATATTCTTTTTCTGGCTGATTGGGCAATTGCATTGTGTGATGTGGCATGGAGCCATACCAAGAGGTCCCTGGTTTGATCACTGCTCTCTGTTGCAATGGACCATTTTAGTTAGTGACAGCAGAAGATCACTAATTAATTATGGATGAGGAAGGCTATTCAATTCGTCAAAACATCCACCCAGAAACACCCTGAAGCTCCCCCATTGAAGACTTCTGAAATGCTTTGAGTTTTCGCCTCTACTGCTCTAAATGGAAGTCTATTCCATGCACATACTGACTGAACGGTTGCTGCTTTTCAACTCTGAAAGCAAAAGTTCGATTATTAGAAATAGAATTCCTGAGCTGAAAACATCTCTTTTTCAATTTCAAAACATAGCTTTAGGCAGATTTTGATTACCTCGTTCTCCACTATGCCTCTGTACTTGGGTGCAAAAAATGTATGACAGTTCCATGGAATCTCTCGTAATATTTAATCATCTTCACCCATAGAATATTACAGTTGACCTTGGTATCTTTGAGTTTGGGAGATTTCTCTTCCTGATCAACATGCAGTATCCAGTATTGCATATGCATATGTAAGAAGATTGGGCTTAGTTCTGGTGGTCCCCACATTGAATAAGTCACTGACTCGCGATCTAGCTTCATGGTTGAAAGCTGAGCTACAGCCCATTGAGTTGAACATCAGTAGCCTCAGAAGATAAATAAGTTGGAGATTATCAATTGGAATTGGATGCAAAATTGTCGAGGTCCCTATACATTTTTCTTTTCCATTCTCAAGTTCTCATTTTGTAAATTCTTAAGTCAAAGTGTACTCTTGAGCTGAGAAGTGCTTGAAGTTGGAAGTCCAGGCTTTTTGTTGTCGCAGAACCGTTAAGAAAATTTTCATGAGATGCTTTGCTCTTATTCATTCCATCTCTGGTTTTCCTGTGGCACAAGGCATTCTTTGTTTGAATAAATAAGGAAGTATCCTGCTTCACTTTTAGGTTTTTGTTTGTGTTGTGGTTGATCCTAATCCTGAACCCTGTTGAGATGAGGAATTCACTGTTCTTGGCATTGTAGGCATGCTCTGTGTCCTATTACTCACAAACCTATATACCGCTCCACTGTGAAATTTTTGGAAATTATAGTTCAAATACTTTGGAGGCTTTTATTTTAAAAAAGGAACTAATATGATGCAGCAAACTAATGTCTGAATTCTCGAATAGCTAGCTGGAAATGAAGTAAGCTATAGAACCAGAAAGCCTTTTAAGAAAGATTGGAATTCCCACTTAGTGAGATAAGGAAGTCAGTATGTGAACCAACACCACTTATGGCTCAGACTCAGCAATGCCTTTTTACTTTTGTTTAAATTCTTGGCAGCTTCTGTGCCCTTTCTTTAAACATGTTTATTATTTAACAAGCTTTTTCTTCTGTTATGTCAGCTCTTTTCAGGCCTGCATACCCTTTCTTGGTGTATTATTAATAGTTTTGAAGTTTGCAAGCTCATATTCTCAGCCATTGGATTAGTCTCTAGAGAAGTTTTGTAAAAAGTCCTCCGTGATTAATTGTTGGCATGCCATGTGAAGTAGTGTTTGCGTCAATAAATCGTCATTTGCAGTCAGCAGTGTGTGTTGCAAGCCTAGTTGTCTGGCTGAAAGATAAACCGTGGGCTGGAACTCTGTTGAGTCAGTACTGGGTTTGTCCAACCATAGTTATAATTCTGTTTCTCATCATCACCCTTTCCAATTCTCAATGATTATCTTTGGACTAAATTGCTGCCAATCCCCTTTTGTTTTGCTGTACTGTTACAGAAAGCATTGTGTAAGTTTGTGGCGCATGCAAGCTGTAGTATATGTCAATGCAGCTTTTCTTTTCACTGAATATTTTATATCCTCCCATTGAATTATTCTTCATTCCCCTCCTTTCAATCACCTTAAAAGGCACAGCACAAATATCCATCAATCTATTGTGACTTTGGCTGCCTCTATTATTGCAGGTTAGTTTTTCATTTTTTAAATTCTTCCTTCAAGTACTAAACAGTAGGGAACGTTAAGTGAGGAGCTGTGATTTTTTTATTTCTCTTCTGGATTTATTTTTTTGCCAAAACCTTTTGATATCACTTAAATTTGCCCTTGCAGTTTCTGAAGTATGCTGTTGCTGGCAGTTACCTTATTGGTTTTTTTCAGTTTACAGAGACTTGTTTTGGAAATCCTACTCCGTGAAAATGTTCAGACATTTTTGTTTAAAAGTAGTATAAAGTGGATGCTTTACAGAAGCTACAGTTGTATTAAATTCAAATTGCTGCATTTTCTGTTGAATGCAAACAAAATAATTTGGTGTTTTGAAGATTAGGCAGTTGTAATGCAATTGCATTGGTTTGTGGTGCAAATAGAAATTTGTGCAGGGCTGAGAGGAAAAATATGTAGGTAGGCCACATGGAGCCATTCTAGTCTGAGCTAAGAATATGGGGAAAGAGTGGTGGAGGCCTCGATACAGTTTGCTCATCTGGCTCAGCAAGGAAATGTAAGCGGAATTTTTTTTTTAAAGAAAAGCCCTATTGATAACATAGTCTAGCTTGTCAAGTAAGTACCGTGTATTGGAAACTGTATAACTGATCTATTTGTGTCACTTGTATTTATTGCAGCAGAAATTTGTTTACTAGTGATTAATTGTCAGGTATTTCACCTAAGTGACCATTACTCGCCCATGGCTGTGGGTTTGTATCTTTGGACAACCACATCTAACTGGAGCCAACGCATTTCACTGCAATCAGGAGATATTTACTCTGGCCTAACTACATTTATATTTCCAAACTGTTCCTGTTTCAAGAGTAGCATTGGGAGAGACATAGAAGTTGTATTTGTTAGCTAGGAAAAGTGTTGGGAATGTGTATGGAAGTTATGGAGCAATAATTTAAACTGAAAATGAGTAAGGTTGGACTAAGGTATGTTAATTAGCTGTAGGATTTTCAATAAAAGATTCACAGGCTGTTTATAGCCAAAAATTTTTTGAAAAATTGTATAATCTGTGAACTATAAATTGGTAAGAATTTGATTTGTTCAAAACGATGTCTCTTTTTAAAAGTAGAACTTTGGTTTTAAATTACATTTAGCTTTCTGAATTTTGATAAAATCAAAACATTTGGGCAATAGGAATGAAGGTAGTGTTGCCAGGGGGTGGGGGGAGGTAGGGATGATAGGGGATCAGAATTTGGCTGAATTAGAGGAAACTTAGCATAAGCTGTACATGGACCTGCATTGGAATGCAAGTGATGATTAGTGGTGTGCTTCAGGGATCTGTGTTCAGCCTGTTCTTGTTTACGAAGTACGTAAATGATTTGGAAATTACCTAAACAAAGCTTTCTGATTTTGTTGAAGATTGTAAAACTTGAGGGGAAGAGGTGAAAATAACATGAAACTTAGTAGTTTCCAGGATGGGAGGAAATGGATAGTTTAGAAAGCTGGACTAAGTGACATGTTCTTTAAAGTGGATAAATAGAACCATAGAAAAATTATGGCACAGAAGGAGGCCATTCAGCCCATCGTGTCCGTGCTGGTCAAAAGAAACTAGCTGCCCAATCTAATCCCACCTTCTGGTATCTGGTCCATAGCCTTGCCGGTTACAGCACTTCAGGTGCAGGTCCAGGTAGCTTTTAAAAGAATTGAGGGTTTCTACCTCCACTACCATTCCTGGCAGTGAATTCCAGAGACCCACCACCTTCTGGGTGAAAAGGATTTTCCTCATGTCTCCTCTTATCCTTCTACCCATCACCTTGAATCTGTGGCCCCTGGTAATTGACACCTCTGCTAGGGAAAACTGGTACTTCCTGTTTACTCTATCTAGGCCCCTCATAATTTTGTACACCTCAATTAAGTAACCCCTCAGCCTCTTCTGTTCTAAGGAAAACATCCCTAGCCTATCCAATCTCTTCTCATAGCTGCAACTTTCAAGCCCTGGCAACATCTTTGTAAATCTCCTCTGTACTCTCTCCAGAGCAATTATGTCCTTTTCTGCAATGTAGTGACCAGAACTGTACGTAATACTCCAGCTGTGGCCTAACCAGCATTTTATACAGTTACAGCATTATATCCCTGCTTTTGCATTCCATACTTCAGCCAATAAAGGAAAGCATTCCATGTGCCTTCTTCACCCTCTGTCTAATATAAAAGCAAAATACTGCGGATGCTGGAAATCTGAAACAAAAACAAGAAATGCTGGATTCACTCAGCAGGTCTGGCAGCATCTGTGGAAAGAGAAGCAGAGTTAACGTTTCGGGTCAGTGACCCTTCTTCGGAACTTTGGGTTCCGAAGAAGGGTCACTGACCCGAAACGTTAACTCTGCTTCTCTTTCCACAGATGCTGCCAGACCTGCTGAGTGAATCCAGCATTTCTTGTTTTTGTTTCACCCTCTGTCTACCTGTCCTGCCACCTTCAGGCACCTGTGGACATGAACAACTTCTACCCTCTCAATATCCTCCTGTTTATTGTATATTCCCTCACTTTATTTGCCCTCCCCAAATGCATTACCTCACATTTTTCTGGATTGAATTCCATTTGCTATTTTTCGGTCCACTCAATCAAACCATTGATATCATTCTGGAGTCGACAGCTATCCTCTTCACTATTGACTACACGGCCAATTTTTGTATCAACAGCAAAGTTCCCAATCATGCCTCCCACATTTAAGTCCAAATCATTAATATATACTAGAAACAGCAAGGGACCCAACACTGAGCCCTGTGGAATGCCACTGGAAACAGCTTTCCTGTCACTGAGCTAATTCTGGATCCAACCTGCCACATTCCCCTGTATCCATGGGCTTTCATTTCACTGACCAGTCTTGCCATGTGGGACCTTGTCAAATGCCTTATTAAAATCCTTGTAGACCAGATCCACTGCACTACCCTCATCAATCCTCCTTGTCACACCTGGTAGATTAAGTAATTCAAATTCAGTTAGTGATCAGGGACAACAGGGTGTGATTGCAAGTGAGGCAGGTAGGGGGATCCTGAGTTCAGGAGTGGAGGAGCCTCAGCCTTTGACCTTATCCAACAGGTACGAGATACTTGCTCCCTGTGTGGATGAGGAAAAGGACTGCGGGGAGGATGAGCCAACTGACCATGGCACCATGGTGCAGAAGGCCATTCAAGAGGGGGGAGCAAAAAGAAAAGTGGTAGTTATAGGGGATTCTATAATTAGGGGGATAGATAGTATCCTTTGCAAGCCGGATCGGGAGTACCGCATGGTGTGTTGCCTGCCCAGTGCCAGGGTGCAGGACATCTCTGACTGGCTTGAAAGGATATTGGAGCGGGAGGGGGAGGATCCAGTTGTTGTGGTCCACGTTGGGACTAACAACATAGGCAAGGCTAGGATGGAGGACCTGTTTGGGGATTATAAAGCACTAGGAACGAAATTAAGGAACAGGTCCTTGAGGGTCATAATCTCCGGATTACTGCCTGAGCCACGTGCAAATTGGCTTAGGGATAAGGATATTAGGGAAGTAAACACGTGGCTAAGGGAGTGGTGTGGGAAAGAGGGGTTCCATTTCATGGGGCATTGGCATCAGTTTTGGAACCGGGGGGATCTGTACCGATGGGACAGTCTCCACCTGAACCGATCTGGAACCAGTGTTCTAGCGAAACAGATAAATAGGGTGGTCTCTAGGACTTTAAACTAGTGAGTCGGGGGGAAGGGAAAGGGAAAACGACAGGGAGTATGATGGTAAATAAAAAGGTAAGCAGCAGGTTAATGTGTGCAGGAGGGTTTAAGTTCAAGGCAGACTATGAAAGAAGCAGAAAGGAAGGATAACTCAGGAGTAGCAGATAGTGAGGGGGACTGTCAGAGAATACAGCAGAATATAGATAGACTGGAGAGTTGGGCAGAGAAATGGCAGATGGAGTTCAATCAGGGCAAATGCGAGGTGATGCATTTTGGAAGATCCAGTTCAAGAGTGAACTATACAGTAAATGGAAAAGTCCTGGGGAAAATTGATGTACAGAGAGATTTGGGTGTTCAGGTCCATTGTTCCCTGAAGGTGGCAACGCAGGTCAATAGAGTGGTCAAGAAGGCATACGGCATGCTTTCCTTCATGGGACGGAGTATTGAGTACAAGAGTTGGCAGGTCATGTTACAGTTGTATAGGACTTTGGTTCGGCCACATTTGGAATACTGCGTGCAGTTCTGGTCGCCACATTACCAAAAGGATGTGGATGCTTTGGAGAGGGTGCAGAGGAGGTTCACCAGGATGTTGCCTGGTATGGAGGGCGCTAGCTATGAAGAGAGGTTGAGTAGATTAGGATTATTTTCATTAGAAAGACGGAGGTTGAGGGGGGACCTGATTGAGGTGTACAAAATCATGAGAGGTATAGACAGGGTGGATAGCAAGAAGCTTTTCCCCCCAGAGTGGGGGATTCAATTACAAGGGGACACGAGTTCAAAGTGAAAGGGGAAAAGTTTAGGGGGGATATGCGTGGAAAGTTCTTCACGCAGAGGGTGGTGGGTGCATGGAACGCATTGCCAGCGGAGGTGGTAGATGCGGGCACGATAGCGTCTTTTAAGATGTATCTAGACAGATACATGAATGGGCAGGAAGTAAAGAGATACAGACCCTTAGAAAATAGGCGACAGGTTTAGATAGAGGATTTGGATCGGCGTAGGCTTGGAGGGCCGAAGGGCCTGTTCCTGTGCTGTAATTTTCTTTGTTCTTTGTTCTGTATTATTAGATGTTGGAAATCATGAGGGTAAGAAAGCTAGCATAAAGGCACTTTACCTGAATGCTTATAGCATTCGTAACAAGGTTGATGAGTTAACGGCACAAATCATCGCGAATGAATATGATTTGCTAGCCATTACGGAGACATGGTTACAGGTTGGTCACGACTGGGAGTTAAATATCCAGGGGTACCAGACTATTCGGAAGGACAGACAGGAAGGTAAGGGAGGTGGTGTAGCTCTGATTATTCAAGGACGACATCAGGGCGGTGCTGAGAGATGATGTCGGTTCTATGGAGAATGAGGTTGAATCCATTTGGGTGGAAATTAGAAACTCTAAGAAAAAAAAGTAATTGATAGGAGTAGTCTATAGGCCATCAAATAATAACATCACATTGGGGCGGGCAATAAACAAAGAAATAACTAATGCCTGTAAAAATGGTACGGCAATTATCATGGGGGATTTTAATCTACATGTAGATTGGTCGAACCAGCTCAGTCAGGGTAGCCTTGAGGAGGAGCTCGTTGAGTGTATCCGTGATAGTTCTCTTGAACAGTATGTAATGGAACCGACGAGGGAGCAAGCTATCCTAGATCTAGTCCTGTGTAATGAGACAGGAATAATTAATGATCTCATAGTTAGGGATCGTCTTGGAAGGAGTGATCACAGTATGGTTGAATTTAGAATACAGATGGAGAGTGTGAAGATAAAATGCAATACCAGGGTCCTGTGCTTGAACAAGGGGGACTACAATAGAATGAGGGAGGACTTGGCTAAAGTAGACTGGAAACAAAGATTTTATGGTGGGACAGTTGACGAGCAGTGGAGGACTTTCAAAGCAATTTTTCAAAGTGCTCAGCAAAAGTATATTCCTGTGAAAAGGAAGGACTGGAAGAAAAGGGGTAATCTGCCATGGGTATCTAAGGAAATAAGGGAGGATATCAAATTGAAAGAGAAGGCATACAAAGTGGCCAAAAACAGCATGAAACTAGAAGATTGGGAAAACTTTAAAGGTCAACAGAAAGCCACAAAAAGAGCTATAAAGAAAAGTAAGATGGAACATGAGAAAAAACTAGCACAGAATATAAAGACAGATAGCAAAAGTTTCTATAAATATATAAAATGAAAAAGAGTCGCTAAAGTAAACGTTGGTCCTTTAGAGGATGAGAAGGGGAATTTAGTTATGGGATATGATGAAATGGCCGAGGCATTGAACAAGTATTTTGTATCGGTCTTCACAGTGGAGGACATTAATCACATGCCAGTAATTGACAAAGGGACGAATGTAGGTGAGGACCTGGAAACAATCATTATTACGGAAGAGGTAGTGTTGGGCAAGCTAATGGAGCTAAGGATTGTTAAGTCTCCTGGCCCTGATGTAATGCATCCCAGGGTACTAAAAGAGATGGAGGGAGAAATAGCAGGTGCACTGGCAGTAATTTTCCAAAATTCGCTGGACTTTGGGGTAGACCCAGCAGATTGGAAAACAGCAGATGTGACGCCACTGTTTAAAAAGGGAGGTAGACAAAAGATGGGGAATTAACCTCTGTAGTGGGGAAGATGCTTGAGTCTATTATCGAGGAAGAAATAGCAGGGCATCTCGATAGAAATTGTCCAGTTGGGCAGACGCAGCATGGGTTCATGAAGGGCAGGTCATGCTTGACGAATCTTTTGGAATTCTATGATGACATTACGAGCAAGGTGGACAATGGGGACCCAGTGGATGTGGTGTACCTAGATTTCCAAAAGGCCTTCGACAAGGTGCCGCACAAGAGGCTGCTGCATAAGATAAGGAATCATGGCGTTAGGGGTAAAGTATTAGCATGGATAGAGGATTGGTTGACTAACAGGAAGCAGAGAGTGGGGATAAATGAGTGCTATTCTGCTTGGCAATCAGTCACTAGTGGATCCTCAGGGATCGGTGTTGGGACCGCAATTATTTACAATTTATATAGATGATTTGGAGTTGGGGACCACGTAAATGTGAAGTCATTCATTTTGGAAGGAGTAACAGGAAAAAGGATTATTACTTGAATGGTAAAAAGTTGCAGCATGCTGCTATGCAGAGGGACCTGGGTGTCCTTGTGCATGAATCGCAGAAGGTTGGTCTGCAGGTACAGCAAGTAATTAGGAAGGCAAATGGAATTTTGTCCTTCATTGCTAAAGGGATTGAGTTTAAAAGCAGAGAGGTTATGTTGCAGCTGTATAAGGTACTGGTGAGGCCGCACCTGGAGTAGTGTGTGCAGTTTTGGTCTCCTTACTTGAGAAAGGATATACTGGCACTGGAGAGGGTGCAGAGGAGGTTCACTAGGTTGATTCCGGAGTTGAGGGGGTTGGCTTATGAGGAGAGACTGAGTAGATTGGGATTATATTCATTGGAATTCAGAAGAATGAGGGGGGATCTTATAGAAACATATAAAATTATGAAGGGAATAGGTAAGATACAAGTAGAGAGGATGTTTCCACTGGCAGGTGAAGCTAGGACAAGAGGGCATAGCCTCAAGATTAGAGGGAGCAGATTTAGGACTGAATTAAGAAGGAACTTCTTCACCCAGAGGATTGTTAATCTATGGAATTCCTTGCCCAGTGAAGTAGTTGCCGCTTCTTCAGTAAACGTCTTTAAAGCTAAGGTAGATATCTTTTTGATCAATAAAGGAATTAAGGGATACGGTGAGAGCGCGGGTAAGTGGATCTGAGTCCACGAAAAGATCAGCCATGATCTTATTGAATGGCGGAGCAGGCTCGAGGGGCCGGACGGCCTACTCCTGCTCCTCGTTCTTATGATCTTATGATTATGAAGTTTGAAGACATTTTCTCAGCATAAGTAGTTGAAAATTTTAGCTCCCTTAAACTGCTGCTGCACGTAGGATAGCTGCTTTTGTTGTGTCCGATCCTTTTCGGCCATCAATGAACAGTTTCACTGGGGACTTCAGTCTTCCGAATGCTAACTTGAAATCTTGTCACTTTGACCTAATCTCTTGAGTGATGCAAATTATAATATTCACTCTGCTGATTCACTGCCAAACTAACCTTTGGGATTGATTTTTCAGTGAACTGGGGACCTAAGATTTTTGTGTGGGTTTCAGGTCCAGAATGGACAACAGGATAGTGGAAAGAAAAGAAAAACGATGAGAATTTGTTTTCAAATGTTAGTAACAAATAATGTAAAATACAAAAATAAAGCATAAAGTCAAGAAACAATATAAGAAGTGCAAATATTGGAAACAGAACATTGAAAGAATGGGGAAAATTTGAGCACAGACAGGAAGCTTTTGGCTTCTTATTTGCAAACGAACTATTTGTAGTATTGTCTCCAGAACAGACTATACTTCGTAACTAATTTGCCACAAAACACTTTGAGCAATACTGACTATGTAAAACATACTAAATAAATGTAAATTTGATTTGTCCTCTCCTTTCTTTCAATTCTAGTAATTGCCATGTTATTGCTTATGATCAGTTGAACAAATTTATGTACATCTGTAGAGCCACCTCTATGGGCAAAATGGGAGCTGTACAAATTTATAAAAATATTGTGGTACATGATAGGTAAAGGGCACCATTTAATTGGGAATAAAATATACTATTACATCTAAAAAATTTGTACAAGGGCTAATTATAAAGAGGATTTGAGCAGTATCAGGAAAGAGGCTGCTGGGTGCTGAAGAACCGATTACTGGCTGCCAAAAATCTGCCAGAGAGTGGGGAATAAGTGTATGGGACCATGAGTGTAGACAGGCTGGTGGTTTGAGAGCAGGTTTCAGTACAAATATGATTGTGGCTTGGAAATATATTTTCACGGTAGGATTTGTGGGCTGATAATGAAAGGCCTGAGGAGAAAATTGATATTTGAGGTCAGGTTAAAGCAGCTGGTCAGCACAAGAAGTTACAGTCGGAGAGAAACTAAACTTTGAAAGGAGGAGTTTGAAAATATGAAAAAAAATGTCCATGTTTACATTGTGAAAGTGGAGAACTTGTCTGGAGTTGGGAAAGGCTGCTGCATGGGGAAACTAATTTTGAGTAGTGAGAATTAAGTGGATAGGAAATAGATAGGTGAGGTGGCACAGGGCTGTTTAGTAGATAGAGGCCATTACTCACATGAACCATAGCAGATCCCCATTAGTAAGGTTGGCATAATAAATACATTATGCAAAAGTCAAGACAGCAGAAAGTCAAGTTTTTTGGACCGGATTTTTTTAATATAGATTTTAAATCTTAATACAATCGTTTTCACAACAAGCTGTATATCATTTCTGTAGCAGTATAAAGTTTTCAATCTCAGTGCAAGGTTGAAACATTCAATAGCACTGAATGTTTTGAAGATATGAGAACTGTTAGGGTTAATTCACTCCTGATTAAAGTAGCAGGAATCCTGTTATCATTTTGAGTTGAACATGTGATCTTATCAAGGTTTCAAGTTTGTTTCCTATACTTTTAATATAAAACTAAAGTTGAGGGTTGATTTTAAAGAGGCAGGAAACCAATGTACCATAAGACACCATAGATTGTACTCCTCTGCGGTTGAGAAATCTGGTGGCTGTTGAGTCAGTGTGGGAAGCTGTATGAACTTTGGTATTGCTGTGGGGCCTCTACAGTGTTTCTTTTGAATTCGAGTATGTACATGTCTTAGAGCTTTTTGTGGGAAAGGGGAATGCATTTTATTCTTTTGCATTTTATATATTGTACAAAGGGGCAGCGTGCGAAACAACGAGTGATCTCATTAGTTCCAGTGTTTTCACAAGCTTTGAAAAACTGAAATGGAAACTTCTTTTTCCCCTCTCTGCTATAAAATGAACAGTGAAAGACAAATTACAATTACGTTTTGCTCATATTGTACTGTTGTTCCAAGGCAAGCAGATATCCTTTGTATATTTTTAAGTTGTGACCTTTTGTGTGCTGAAGACTATGCCAATTAATATTTTGGCAGTTGAAATGTTATTTTCTCTCAATACGATGGAATCTAGCATTGTTGCAGTAGAATGTACAGCCAACATCTCGTGTCAAATGAGTTTGTCCTATCTTCTTACTCAGTGTAAAATTCAAGAGTTTGGCAGTACTAAGGGGTATGATAGCACAGTGATAGTCACTGGATTGGTAATCCAGAGGCCTGGAAGAATGATCCAGAACCATGAGTTCAAATCCCACCACAGCAGCCAGGCAATTTAAATTCAGTTATTTTATTAAATCTGGAATAAAAAGCTAGTATCTGTAATGGTGACCATGAAACTACCAGAAAATCTATCTGGTTCACTAATATCCTTAAGGGTAGGAAATCTGCTGTCCTTACCCGATCTGGTGTATATTGAGACTCCAGACCCACAGCAATGCAGTGCAGATGACTCTTAACTGCCCTCTGAAATGGCCTTGACAACGATGTCCACATCCTGTGAATGAATTTTTTAAAAAGTTGGTCAAATAGAATTGATTCAAAATTTTTGTAAAGACAGATGTGCATTATTGTATTGTGTGCGCTTTAACCAGCATTTTCTCTAGTAGATTAAGGAATATATTTTGGATTTCTGCAAAAATGTAAGCAGTGTGGGGAAAAACACCTTTTGTACAGTTACAGCAAAAGAGGAAAGTTATGTCTGGATTTTGAGCTCAATTAAAATTATTTTGGTGGTGTATCTAGTATATTCGTAACGAGACAGTTTCACCTCAGTTATTTATTGCAGCTATCTGCCTGTGAGTTTCTATCCTCACTTTTATCCAGGATGCATTTTCAGATTCTTGTGACACTGAGCTTCCCTTGATTCTTTCTCCCATTGGTGCAAGTGGTACCCCGCTTATAATACTGAACTGCTTCCATAGTTAGTGCTTTAGTAATATTATCTGCTTCCCTTTTATGTTGAATCTGCCTCATTTAAACAGCAGGGCAGATTCAGCAACAGTGTAGCAAGATTTACAGAAGTCCCAAGTGCAACTTCAAAGCAACAGTGCATTTATACAGACAAAGGCAACAGTGTTATGATGTGGAATCTCAGCACATCGCAGATTATGGACATTTTAGTTTACCCTTTTGGGGTATCATTTATATACTGTTTGCCCTTTTTTTTCTTCATTTTCATTTTCTTTCTTTGCTTTCCATTTTGATGATGTATAGTTTCTTTTAGCCATAACAATGAAAAACATTAAAATCACTCTTAGATAATTTCTCCAGTATGAATTGAAGTGTATCTACTGGCTTTTGGAGACCAAAAGCATACATGGTGCTGGTTCTTGGCATAGACTTGCAATTTCTAGACCTAAAATTCTTGGCTGATGTGTAAATGAGCATTTGGATTCAAAAGGGGATTTGCTGCTTTAAATATTTGTTAGGAATTTTATAAACTAACTTATTAGAACTTGATTATTTTTGCATTTCTGGAATTTGCAGGAGGTCTTTGACATAGAATTCCCAAAATCTCGATTGCTTTCAACCTTGTGTAAATTGCATGCATAAGTGTAATGTTTTTCTGAACAGTTTGAAAATTGTATGAATAAACAGTGGCATATACCATTCGTAATGCTGTGACTGCAAAGCAAAACAGCAATGTGCATTGCTAGTGTTATGCATGCTGTGCCAGGTGGCAAATTCTTGGAAAAGAGCACATTGTCATGCTCTCAGCTCAGACACATAGTTGTCTGGGCAACTTCAGAGCAATGCAGGCCAAGCTTGCTCATGATGCCAGGATCTTTTTAATCGACCACAAGGATGTCCATACGTTTGTGAAGTGTGATAGCTATCCATATGTACATACAAACATACAAATTAGGAGCAGGAGTAGGCCACTCGCCCCCTCGAGTCTGCTCCGCCATTCAACAGATCATGGCTGATCTGATTGCAACCACAACTCCACATTCCCGCCTACCTCGATAACCTTTCACCCCCTTGCTCATCAAGAATCTATCTACCTCTGCCTTAAAAATATTCAAAGACTCTGCTTCCACTGCCTTTTGAGGAAGGGAGTTCCAAAGTCACTCGACCCTCAGAGAAAAAAATGTTCCTAATCTCGGATGGGTGACCCCTTATTTTTAAATAGTGACCTCTAGTTCTAGACTCTCCCACAAGGGGAAACATCCTTTCCACACCCATCCTGTCAAGACCTCTCAGAATCTTATATGTTTCAATCAAGTTGGCTTTTACTCTTATAAACTCCAGCAGATACAAGCCTGTCCGACCTTTCCTCATAAGACTACCTGTCCATTCCAGGTATTAGTCTTGTAAACCTTCTCTGAACTGCTGCCAAAGCATTTACGTCCTTCCTTAAATAAAGTGACCAATACTGCACTCAGTACTCCAAATGTGGTCTCACCAATGCCCTGTATAACTGAAGCATAACCTCCCTACTTTTGTATTCAATTCCCCTCGCAATAAATGATAACATTCTGTTAGCTTTCCTAATTACTTGCTGTACATGTAGGCCGAGTGGCCTATTGGGGGGATGGCAAATTTTACGAAAAGGAGGGGTGATCTGGCTGACGACAGTGGACTGCGTACAGCTATTTGAAGGAAAGTCAGTAGCATTCAAAAGTGAGATACTACAGGCACAGTGTAGGCATGTCCCCACAAAGATAAAGGGTGGTACTACCAAATCTAGAGCCCCCTGGTTATCTAGAAGCATACAGGGTAAGATAAAGCAGAAAAAGAAAGCTTATGATGATCAAAAAAAACTTAATACTTTAGAAAGCCTAGAGGAGTATAGAAAGTGCAGGGGTGAAGTGAAAAAGGAAATTAGAAACGCAAAGAGAGGACATAAAAAAATATTGGCATGTAAAATCAAGGCAAATCCAAAGATGTTTTATCAATACATTAAGAGCAAGAGGATAACTAAGGAAAGGGTAGAGCCTATCAGAGATGTACAAGGGAATTTATGTGTGGATGCAGAAGATGTGGCCATGGTTCCTAATGAGTACTTTCTCCTTTGTGAAGACAGAGATAGGGATGATGCAGAAATTGTAGTTCGAGGAGGAGTGTGAAATATTAGATACGATGAGCATAATGAGAGAGGATGTACTAGAGTGTCTGACATTCGTGAAAGTGGATAAATCACCAGGACCAGATGGATTGTATCCCAGGTTGTTAAGGGAAGCCAGGGAGGAAATAGTGGGTGCTCTGAGGATCATCAAATTCTCACTAGATACAGGCAAGGTACCAGAGGACTGGAGGTCTGCAAACGTTGTACCATTGTTTAAAAATGTTGCGAGAGGTAGGCCAAATAATTATAGGCCGGTCAGTCTGACCTCGGTGGGTGGGTAAATTATTAGAATCAATTCTGAGAGATAGGATAAACTGTCACTTAGAAAGCACGGGTTAATCAGGGATAGTCAGCATGGATTTGTTAAGGGAAGGTTGTGTCTTACCAAATTAATTGAATTTTTTGAGGAAGTAACGAGGATTGATGAGGGTAGTGCAGAGGATGTTGTCTACATGGATTTTAGTAAGGTCCACATGGCAGACTGATCAGAAAAGTAAAAGCCCATAGGATACAGGGAATGTGGCAGGTTGGTTCCAAATTTGTCTCAGTGACAGGAAACAAAGGGTAGTGGTCAATGAATGTTTTTGTGAATGGAAAGTAGTTTCCAATGGCATTCCTCAGGGCTCAATGTTGGGTCCCTTGCTGTTTGTGGTATATATTAAAGATTTGGACTTAAATGTGGGAGGCATGATTGGGAAATTTGCTGATGACACAAAAATTGGCCGTAGTTAATAGTGAAGAGGATGGCTGTAGACTGCAAAATGATATCAATGGTTTGGTTGAGTGGGCGGAAAAGTGGCAAATGGAATTCAATCCAGTGTGGATTTGTTAAGGAGCGTGTGGAGTTTGCAAGTTCTCCCTGTGTCTGCGTGGGTTTTCTCCGGGTGCTCCGGTTTCCTCCCACAAGCCAAAAGACTTGCAGGTTGGTAGGTAAATTGGCCATTATAAATTGCCCCTAGTATAGGTAGGTGGTAGGGAAATATAGGGACAGGTGGGGATGTGGTAGGAATATGGGATTAGTGTAGGATTAGTATAAATGGGTGGTTGATGGTCGGCACAGACTCGGTGGGCCGAAGGGCCTGTTTCAGTGCTGTATCTCTCTCAAAAAAAAAGTGTGAGGTATTGCATTTGGGGAGGGCAAACAAAGCAAGGGGAATACACAATAAATTGGGAGAATATTGAGAGGGTTAGCGGAAGTGTCCACAGGTCCCTGAAGGCAGGACAGGTAGATAAAGTGGTGTAGAAGGCATATGGAATGCTTTCCTTAGCCGAGGTATAGAATACAAAAGCAGGGATGTAATGCTGGATCTGTATAAATTGCTGGTTAGGGCACAACTGGAGTACTGTGTACAGTTCCGGTCACTACAGTACAGAAAGGACATAATTGCTCTGGAGGGAGTACTGAGGAGATTTACAAGAATATTGCCAGGGCTTAAAAGTTATACCTGTGAGGAAAGATTGGATGGGCTAGGGTTGTTTTCCTCAAAATAGAGGAGGCTGAGGGGTGACTTAACTGAGGTGTACAAAGTTATGAGGGGCCTAGATAGAGTAGACAGGAAGGATCTGTTTCCCCTAGCGGAGAGGTCAATTACTAGGAGGCACAGATTTAAGGTGATTGGTAGAATGATTAGAGGGGACATGAGGAAAAACTTTTTCACCCAGAGGGTGATGGGTGTCTTGAATTCGCAGCCTGGATTGGTGGTGGAGGCAGAAACCCTCAACTCATTTTAAAAGGTGCCTGGACCTGTACCTGAAGTGCTGTAACCGCCAAGGCTACGGACCAGGTGGGATTAGAATTTTTTTTTAATTTTAGAGATACAGCACTGAAACAGGCCCTTCGGCCCACCGAGTCTGTGCCGACCAACAACCACCCATTTATACTAACCCTACAGTAATCCCATATTCCCTACCACCTACCTACACTAGGGGCAATTTACAATGGCCAATTTACCTATCACCTGCAAGTCTTTGGCTGTGGGAGGAAACCGGAGCACCCGGCGAAAACCCACGCGGTCACAGGGAGAACTTGCAAACTCCACACAGGCAGTACCCAGAATCGAACCTGGGTTCCTGGAGCTGTGAGGCTGCGGTGCTAACCACTGCGCCACTGTCGGCGCAGATACGATGGTCTGAATAGCCTTTCTCTGTGCCGTAACTTTTGTATGGTTCTATTAAAGTTTCTCATTAAGGTTCCCTGAGCTCTCTTCTACCCCGAAATGAGAACAGAAAGTGCTGGAAATACTCAGCAGGTCTGGCAGCATCTGTGTCAAGAGAAACAAAGTTAACGTTTCTGGTCTGCGACCCTTAATCAGAACTGGCAAAAGTTAGAAATGTCTTTGAGCAAATGAAGGAGGGTGGGGGAAAGAAGGACAAGAAGGAAGGACTGTGATAGGACGGGGGGGGAGGGATTAAATAACAGGTGTCATGGAACAGAATGCAAATCGAGTGCTAAATACTTGCAGCGAAAGACAAAGCACGAGCCAGAGAGAGTGCTAATGGCAGAATAATGAACAGCTCTGTACGAAAGCAAAAACATGAAAAATAAGTTAGAGACTAGCAAGTGAATAATTAAAAATATGTATAAAAAATTAAAAATATAATAAATAAACAAAAAATAATGGGGCTCATGGTCTGAAATTATTGAACTCAATATTGAGTCCAGAAGGCTGTCGAGTGCCTAATTGGAAGATGAGGTGCTGTTCCTCGAGCTTGCGCATTAGGCACTCTATAGCCCTCTGGACTCGATATTGAGTTCAATAATTTCAGATCATGAGCCCTATTATTTCTTGTTTGTTTTTTATTTTTCAATTTATTTATTTTATTTTTTAACCATGTGTTGGTCTCTAACTTATTTTTCATGTTTTTGCTTTCATACAGAGTTGGTCATTATTCTGCCATTAGTGCTTCTGACTCGTGCTTTGTCTTTCGCGACAACTATTTAGCACTCCATTTGCATTCTGTTCCATGACACCTGTCATTTAATCTCTTCCCCCCCCCCCCCCCCCCCGCCCCTGTCCTATCACTGTCCTTCCCTCCGCCCCCCCCCCCCCCCCCCCGTTCACTTGCTCAAAGACTGTTATATTTCTAACTTTTGCCAGTTCTGATTGAGGGTTGCAAAACTGAAACATTAACTCTGTCTCTACACAGATGCTGCCAGAGTATTTCCGGCACATTCTGTTGTCATTTCAGAGTTTCAGCATCCACAATATTTTGCTCTCTTCTACCCCTCTCACTTCAGTTAATGGGGAATAATTTTTGTTGTGGGAAGTGGGGAAAAGGGAAAAGCACAAGTGCAGAAATTCTCTCCGTGTTGCGTGTTTACATTACTAGATGGGTTAATCTAAAGTTTGAATTGAATTTATTTCCAAATTGCATTGCATTTATCAGGTGAAATTAAACGACCACGTCAACATAGGCACTTTAAGAACATTTAAATTTCATTTTGCACTTAAGCAGGTGGTTTGCCTGATCACTAAAATGTGTTCTCCTTGGTGGACCTCCTCCTTTCAAACTGTTGTGAGAGCCAGTCACTGTGCAGGATTTACATGTGATTGATTTTTTAAATTAAAAGTTTGTGAATTCTCAACAGATACTGATGCACAGTTGTACTGTCGACTGGTTGTTGGTCAGTTGTGCAATCTTTGCCTAGGGAATCCTGCAACTATTTGTCCTAACTTCTGAAAGGTGATGCCAGGTTTTCTTTCTGAAAAATTATATTGGTTATTCCACAGAAAATCTATTGCAGAAAATGTTTAATTAGTGTAGTACAACAGAAATAATATACTAAGTCAAGAAATAAAGAAATCTACGGACTAAAAAATATCTGGCCCAGCAGATCCCTACGGAATTTTCTTGCAGTGTCCCTTGGCTCTGGAAACCACAGCTTGAAAACCTACATATTTATAATTCAGTCTGGATTCACAGCTCAACCCTTGATTCCACAAATATAACTGAAGAGAACCTAGGTTTTCCATGGATGTGAATTTCCACGCTGTTTGCACAGGGCAGCTCAACTATTAGCTTGGATGGTATTGTTACGACCGACCGCTCCAGTCGAAGCCCCCAGTCAAAATATACGATTCTGATTGTGGTGGGAGAGACGCACTGATAATTCAATCCCGTCGCTCCACAGATCGCCTAACATATCATTTAAAACTTTCCAAATTAAAGAAAAACCCACCAAATTGTACCATCTATTAACCCCCGAAAGAGGCTAACCAAACCAGGTGTCTTTAAATCAACAAATTAACTCTTTAATTAAAAGAACTAAATTCTTAAACACTATGAAGATATAAACAACATTTAAAATAGAAAAAATTAGGAGTCCTTGCAAATTTACAGTCCAGTGTTGCTCGAAATCATCGCAGGATGTTTCTCCAAGTCATCATAGGATGTTGCTCGAAGTCATCACAGGATGTTGCTTTCCTTCTCCAGCGAATTTCAACAGTTAACGACTTGCCAACACTTTCAACAGAATCAAAAGCAAAATACTGCGGATGCTGGAAATCTGAAATAAAAACAAGAAATGCTGGAACCACTCAG
Organism: Heterodontus francisci; assembly: GCF_036365525.1. NCBI lineage: Eukaryota > Metazoa > Chordata > Chondrichthyes > Heterodontiformes > Heterodontidae > Heterodontus > Heterodontus francisci. The sequence goes on from NC_090377.1 coordinate 112,650,354, forward strand.
CAGATCTGGCAGCATCTGTGGACAGAGTAGCAGAGTTAACATTTCGGGTCAGTGACCCTTCGGAACCGAAGAAGTTCCGAAGAAGGGTCACTGACCCGAAACGTTAACTCTGCTTCTCTGTCCACAGATGCTGCCAGACCTGCTGAGTGGTTCCAGCATTTCTTGTTCAACAGAATCAATCTGACTTCAGTTTTTGAGGGATAAAAGTTTGTCACAATCTAACTTCCCTTCCTTCAATTTAAATTACCAGAGATCTCTGTTTTGGCTTGACTTTTTAAAAGAATTTTGAGTGATAATAAAACAAACTAAAATCCTCTTCCTTCAGTTTAAATAGTTGAGAGCTCTTTTTCAGGTGTGCTCATCACAGTTGTGCCCTCTGTCTGTCTAAGTGTTCTGTCTGTTAGAACAAACTGTCTCACTAACAGCCAGTTCACACTAAATTGAAACAAATGTATTGCATCAGGCTCACTCCCAGTGGCTGTTTCCATGGTATTGAGAATGCACCCTTTGAATCACAGTCTCCAAATGGCTGTTTCTAAGGCAACAAAAATGTACCGTCCTATTCCTCCTAAGGCTTGCTGGCTCTTAAAGCAATACTGATCCCTTGCAAGCCTTAAAGACAAACCGCATATTCCTTAAAGAAAAAAATTATTACAGGACCATGACAGTATTATGGAAAGTGCTGCAGCTTGGACAATTTTTTGCTGAAGGAATTCCCTTGCCCCACCTGAGGAAACACTGGAGGTTTGATACGTAGTTGATTGCTGTTAACATACAGCTAGTTATCCAAGCGTTAGCTACAGTAAACGTTTCATGATATTTTTGTTTTCCCCTGTTACCTGCCAATTTTCTTCCAAGCTCATTGATTGTGTGGTTCATGAGAGTTGGTTTTCCCTCCAATGTCTCACAAGACCATAAGAAATAGGTGCAAGAGTAGACCATACGGCTCCTCAAGCCTGCTCTGCCATTCAATATGATCATGGCTGATCTTCTGCCTCAAGAGCACTTTCCTACCCATTCCCCATATCTCTTGATTCCCTGAGAGAACAAAAATCTATCTACCTCGAAATTGAATATACTCAATGATGGAGCAGAGAATCGGGTGGAGAATTCCAAAGATTTGCAACCCTCTCTGAAATTTCTCCTCATCTCAGTCCTAAACGGTCGAGCACTTATTTCGGGACTGTGCCCCCATGTTTTAGATTCCCCAGCCAGGGGAAACAACCTCTGTGTCTACCCTATCAAGACCCTTCAGAAACTTGTAAGTTTCATCTAGGTGACCATTATTCAGTGTTGCTTGCTTGGTTGAGTAACCTGCCAACACTTACCATTCATAACAGTGTTGGAAGGCTATTCTTTCAAAGGAACATCACTGCTAAGTCCAATCCTATCACTATCTAGTGCTCACAGAGCTATGTACTTCCAACAGAATAGTGATCAGGAATGGGATTCCTGGATGGTTTATCCTTCCTTAATTTAGGGGTGCTGAGACCAATTGTATCTCCAGGTGTCCTATTGACCAAACCTGGTAGGCTGTGTAGCCCAGCTATTTACTGGATTAACTTGTTGAGCATCTAGGGCAGCTAACTGTATTGAAAAAAGATGCATTAAAATTTCCTCTCTCCAACTCAGTTTTTAAAAAAATGGTCAGAATGTGTGCTGGTGGGTGAGAGAAGTTTGAGTTGTGACACAACTTTTTGAGCTTACTGAGTAAAGCAATTGTGGAGCACTGCCAGGTCTCCTGAGAATTCAGGGAGTAGGGGATAAAGGTGAGAAACAACATGCTTTGTTGTATAAAATGATCAAAAGTGCTTGTTGAGATATATCCTGGGTGTCATTTATGTTAACAAGGTCTCAAAGATAATTTCAAATCTTCTGCTGGAAAATTATAACTTTTTAAAAAAACTTGTCAATAGTCATTCATGTGATGGGAATAAACAGTGCTAGACCATTTTCTTGTCACACTCCTTCAATTTAGTTACTTCCACTAAATGTAATGTTTGTTGAAAAGTTATGTATGTAAAGGCAAGGTTTTGAATATTACTGGTCTAATAGATTACATGAAATGTTACCTGAGGGAAAATGGACAGGTTCCAGAGCTTTACAGCACTGCCCTTTTAACTATTGCTGTGAGATTATTTTCTGTTTCCTCACCTCAAATTTGTTTGTTTTTCCTGATCGATTCACTCAGTTATGGAACTCAGTGAAATGTGATTGTGATTCTTGATTCCTCCTTTTACTCTTTCTTTTAATGTATGGCGCACGTTTAAAAATACCACAAATGGGCAACTATAGAATGTAAATGGCTGAAAAGCAACAGAGAGGGAAAGAGCTCAAAACAATTTGCCCAATGTCCAAAGGTTTAAAGAAATCCAAAGATTCTTAGCTGTCTGTTTTTGAAATAGTAATTGTGGGAGTGGTGTACAGGCCACCTAACATTAAACACACTGTGGGACGAGGTATAAAGGAAGAAATAATGGCAGCTTGTCAGAAAGGTACAGTGATAATTATGGGGGATTTTAACCTACATATATACTGGAAAAATCAGATGGGGAGAGGTAGCCTAGATGAGGAGTACATAGAATGTTTTCGGGATAATTTCTTGGAACAAAACAGTCTGGAGCCAACCAGAGAACAGTTTATACTGGACCTGGTATTGTGCAATGAGATAGGAATAATTAATCACCTCATAGTTAAGGTGCCCCTAGGTAGCAGCGATCATAATATGATTGAATTTTGCATTCAGTTTGAGAGAGAGGGGAATGGGTCCAAGACTAGTATTTTAAACTTAAATAAGGGAAATTATGAGGGCATGAAAGCAGAGCTAGCTAAAGTGAACTGGCAAATGAGGTTAAGGGATAGGTCAATGGAGATGCAGTGGCAGACATTTAAGGGGATATTTCAGAATACACAATAGATGCACTTCAACGAGAAATAAAAATTCCAAGGGTGGTACCCGCCATCTGTGGTTAACTAAAACAGTTAAGGATAGTATAAAACTTAAAGAAAAAGCCTATAATTGCGCAAAGATGGGAGGCAGGCCAGAGGATTGGACAGAATATTAAAAAAAAAGCAAAGAATGACAAAGATTGATAAGGACGGTAAAATTAGAGTACGAGAGAAAGCTAGCTTGAAATATAAAGACAGTGAGAGTTTCTATAGATATTTAAAGAAAAGAGTTAATAAAGTGAGCATTGGTGCTATAAAAAGTGAGTCTGGGGAATTAATGGGTAATAAGGAGATGGCAGATGAATTGAACAGGTATTTTGCATTGGTCTTCACTATTGAGGATACAAGTAAGATCCCAGTATTAGCTGTAAATCAGGAAATGGGAGGGAGGAACTCAAGAAAATTACAATCACCAGGGAAGTGGTATTGAACAAATTGTTGGAGCTGCAGGCTGACAAGTTCCCGGGTCCTGATGGACTTCATCCTCGGGCTTTAAAAGAAGTGGCTAGTGAGATAGTTGATGCGTTAGTTTTAATTTTCCAAAATTCCCTAGATTCAAAGAAGGTTCCATTAGATTGGAAAATAGCGAATGTAACTCCTTTATTCAAAAAGGAGGGAGACAGAAAGTACTAAACTACAGGCCAGTTAGCTTAACATCTGTCTTGGGGAAAATATTAGAGGCTATTATTACAGATGTTATAGCAGGGCGTTTAGAAAAATTCGAGGTAATCAGGCAGAGTCAACATGGTTTTGTAAAAGGGAAATCATGTTTAACCAATTTATTGGAGTTTTTTGAGGGAGTTACATGTACTATTGATAAAGGGGAACCGGTGGTACTTAGATTTCCAAAAGGCGTTTGATAAGGTGCCAGATCAAAGGTTATTGCAGAATATAAAAGCTCATGGTGTAGGGGGTAACATATTGGCATGGATAGAAGATTGGTTAGCTAACAGGAAACAGAGTAGGCATAAATGGGTCATTTTCTGGTTGGCAAGATGTAACGAGTGGTGTGCCACTGGGATCTGTGCTGGGGCCTCAACTTTTTACAATTTATATAAATGACTTGGACGAAGGGACCGAAGATCTGGTTGCTAAATTTGCTGATGACACAAAGATAGGTAAGAAAGTAACTTGTGAAGAGGACATAAGGAGGCTACAAAGGGATATAGATAGGTTGAGTGAGTGGGCAAAGACCTAGTAAATGGTGTATAATGTGGGAAAGTGTGAAATTGCCCACTTTGGTAAGAAGAATAAAAAAGAAGCATATTATCTCCATGGTGAGAGATTGCAGAGCTCTGAGGTGCAGAGGGATCTGGGTGTCCTAGTGCATGAATCGCAAAAGGTTAGTATGTAGGTACAGCATGCAATTAGGAAAGCGGGGATTGAATATGGAAGTATGGAGGTTATGCTTCAGCTATGCAGGGCATTGGTGAGACCACTTCTGGAGTACTGGAGATGGATGTAAATGCGTTTGAGGCAGTTCAGAGAAAGTTTACTAGACTAATACCTGGAATGAGTGGCCTGTCTTACGGGGAAAGATTGGACAGGCTTGGCTTGTATCTGCTGGAATTTAGAAGAGTAAGAGGTGACTTGATTGAAATATATAAGATCCTGAGGGGTCTTGACAGGGTGGATGTGGAAAGGATGTTTCCCCTTGTGGGAGAATCTCGAACCAGGGGTCACTGTTTAAAAATAAGGGGTCGCCCATTTAAGACCGAGATGAGCAGAAATTTTTCTCTGAGGGTCATGAGTCTTTGGAATTCTCTTCCTCAAAAGGCGGTGAAAGCAGAGTCTTTGAATGTTTTTAAGGCAGAGGTAGATAGATTCTTGATGGGCAAGGGGATAGAATGCTATCGGGGGTAGGTGGAAATGTGGATTACTCAGTTCAGCCATGAACTTATTGAATGGCGGAGCAGGCGCGAGGGCTTGAGTGGCCTACTCCTGCTTCTAATTCATATGTTCATATGAATGTCAATGCCTCTTTTCTATCAATTTATGAATGCTCAATAACTTGCTAAAATAACATCCATACGTCACAGAAGTAGGTCATTGATCAAGATGAGAGAAACGGCCATATATTGACCACACAACTCTACCTTATCAGACTGCACGCTTGCAGGAAGACACTAGCGTTAACCTTTATGGTTTTAAGGCATACTTCAATATGAAACAGCATGTTGTAAATGTAACTGTTAATGTCCAGAAGATTGATACTTAATTCCAAATTATGTGCTAACTGTTAGGAAAAACTGGAGGCAGTAACGCCTGTCAGATTTCCTTAAGACATTGACGTGTAATGCTGAAGTTATAGAATGCATAATAGTATGGTTATAGCACAGAAGGAGACCATTTGACCTGTCAAGTCCATGCTGGCTCTCTGGAAGTGCAGTTTAGCTTGTCCCGTTCCCACGTCCTTTCCCCATAGCCCTGCAATTTTTCTTCCCCCTCAGGTGCTTATCCAATTCCCTTTTGAAATCCACGATTGAATCTGCCTCCAGCATACTCTCAGCCAGTGCATTGTATGGAGAGCAAAACCATTCACTACATAAAAGTTTTTCTCATTTGGTTCTTTTGCCAATCAATTTCAATTTGTGTTCTCTTGTTCTCGACCGTTCCACCAGTGGGGTCACTTTCTATCTACTCTGTCTAGGCTCTCATGATTTTAAACACCTCTCAAATCTCTCAACCTTCTCTGCTCTAAGGAGTACAACTGCAGCTTCTCCAGTCTATCCACATAACTAAAGTCCCTCATCCCTGCAACCATTCTCTTAAATCTTTTCTCTGCCCTCCCTAAAGCCTTCGCACCCTTCCTAAAGTGCGGTGCCCAGAATTGGACACAGTACTCCAGTTGAGGCCGAACCAGTGTCTTATAAAGGTTCTTAATAATTTCTGTGCTTTTCTACTCTATGCCTCTGTTTATAAAGCCCATGATCCTGGCTGGAATTTTACCTCCCTGTGCTCGAAGGAGGGCCACCCCCGATGCCCCAACCACCCCCAACTCCCAATATGCCCCCCCCCCCGCCTCGCTGGGGCCCAACCGATCACTCCCACTGAGGCCCCAAAGACCTACCTTTTTCCGGCGTTGTCCTCTTCTTCATGTGGGAGCTGGGTTGCAGTCACAGCAGTGGCCACTGCTCCCATGGCACTGCTGGGATTAAGCTGTTGACCCGCTGATTGGCTAGCAGCTCCATTAGGCGGGACTTCCTCAATGAGGTGGATGTCCCACCTAAGATCAATTAAGGGCCTGGGGACCGTAAAATCCGGACTGGGTCCCCAGACCCGGCGGAGGCGGGATCACCACTGACTTTTCGTTTGGTGGATGGCTCCCATGCGCCATGCAAAAAATTCCGTCTCCCGTTTGCCTTTTGAACTACTTGTTTTTGTTCAAACACTGGAGACAACTGAATTTTAACATGAGGAATAAAACTGGGGAAGAATTTTTTTTTGTTACACTGAAGTGTAGATATGCACTTTGTGAATACCTATACTGTGTAAGGTGAAATATTCATTTTATTTTGTGTTAAAAGTGAGGGAAGGCTGTCCTATGCATGGATCAGTTCTTTCAGGTTTCCTCTTGGCAAAGCAACTTCTCGAATGACACTGGACCCACCTGGTAGCACTGTAACAGCACATTCACTGCAGCTGTTGCTGTGCTCTGTTCATTGATCAGTGTGATATTTAAATGGCAACTTTCTGTTCCCACTTGGGTACGGGCTCCTGTTGCTGATTTGAAATTTCCTCTCCCTGTGCCTATTGTGCCAAACTGTCTCTGATTTTTTGAATCGGCAGCAGAAACCTGAATGGAAGTTGGGTAAGAGAGGCTCCATTTAACTTTTTGTGCTGGTGAACAGAATAGTTTATAAGAGTGTCCATTGCTGCTGTAATACTGGCATTTAAATGTAAAGTCTTTCTCCCAACTCCTGACTTGAGTCAAGGTCATCGATGTTGATTTTAAAATCAGACAGCCCAGCAGGATATGCACAGTGAGCAGAGTCTTTAAATCATCAATTTGGTGTTGGGCAGTACAGCTGTCATTTAAATATTGTAAAGCTGACAGGAATGCACTGTTTGAAATGAACATAGAAAATTTATATGTGCAGTGCAGAAACATGAGCTGAGAATTTTGATATCTGGTGCCAGCAGTGGCTGTGTGTAGTACTTTTCTCGCTCCCTAAATTGTGGGTTCAGGTTCTCACTAAAGACTTTGGTTAATGGACATAAATCAATCAAGAATCCATGCTAATGTATTATCGACCCCCAATCCCATGAGCCCTGATGTCCTGATCCTGGGATCTGCAACGTTGGCACCCTGCACAGGACGAGCTGGCTGTTGTAGGGCCCGAGTGCCTGGCAGATCTCACCCAAATAGGGGGTGGAGGGGTGGTGATGAAAATTAATGTCCTTCAGACCCCTGTTTGGGATCCCCTTCCTTTGGATTCTTCAGCTGGATACATTTGAAGTGCTGCAGTGGGAGGTAGGAGACTGTTAGCAGTTCATCAGTACCTGACATTCTTGGAATCAATTCTGATAGACAGGATAAACTGTCATTTAGAAGGCACGGATTAATCAAGGATAGTCAGCATGCATTTGTTAAGGGAAGATCTTGTCTTAGAAAGTAACAAGGAGGTTTGATGAGGGTAGTGCAGTTTTGGATGGATTTGCTAATGGATTTTAGCAAGGCCTTTGACAAGGCCCCACATGGAAGACTGGTTAAAAAAATAAAAGCCCATGGGATCCAGGGAAATGTAGCAAGATGGATACAAAATTGGCTCGGTGGCAGGAAACAAAGGGTAATTGTTGACACGTGTTTTTGTGACTGGAAGGCTGGTTCCAATGGTGTTCCGCAGGGCTCAATACTAGGTCCCCTGCTTTTTGTGGTATATAAACGATTTGGTCATAAATGGCGTTATCAAGAAGTTGCAGACGATACAAAAATTGGCTGTGTGGTTGATAGCGAGGAGGATTGCTGTCGGCTGAAGGAAGATATCAGATGGGCAGGAAAGTGGCAAATGGAATTCAACCCAGAGAAGTGTGAGGTGATGCATTTGGGGAGGTCAAACAAGGCAAAGGATTTAATGGGAAAATACTGAGAGGTGTAGAGGAAGTGAGGGAACTTGGAGTGAATGTTCACAGATTCCTGAAGGTAGCAGGACACGTCGACAAGGTGGTTCAGAAGGAATATGGAATCCTCTCCTTTATTAGCCGAGGTATAGAATATAAGAGCAGGGAACTGTATAAATCATTAATTAGGCCACAACTTGAGTACCGTGTGCAGTTCCGGTCACCTCATTATAGAAAGGATGTAATTACGCAAGAGATGGTACAGAGGAGATTTACGAGATGTTGCTGTGACTGGAAAAATGCAGCTATGAGGAAAGATTGGATCGGCTGGGGTTGTTCTCCTTGGAACAGAGGAGGCTGAGGGGATATTTGATTGAAATATACAAAATTGTGAGGGGTCTGAATAGAATGGATGTGAAGGGCCTATTTACCTTAGCGGAGAGGTCAGTGACTAGGGGGCATAGATTTAAAGTGATTGGTAGAAGGATTAGAGGAGAGACGAGGAATAATTTTTGACCCAGAGGGTGGTAGGGGTCTGGAACTCACTGCCTGAAAGGGTAGAAGAGACAGAAACCCTCAACTCATTTAAAAGGTGTCTGGATATGCAACTCAAGTGCCGTAACCTGCAGGGCTACAGACCAGGTGCTTCAAGGTGGGATTAGGCCGAATGGCTCACTTTTTAGCGGCGCAGACACGATGGGCCGGGTGGCCTCTTTCTGTGCCTTAAACTTTCTATGATTCTATTCTATGACATACTGTGGAGTAGGGTAGCCATTTCTGGTTGGAGGCATTTCTGAAGGTTTGCTCACCTGCTCTACCCAGGTGATGTCTGGCGTTGGAAGTTGTAAACGAATTTGGTACATTGAAGGCTATCTGTAGTTCGTAATTTGCAAGAGTCAGTTGTTTCAAGGTGCAATTTGTACCTATTACAATGTGTTATTTGGGAATGTCAGTAAGTGTCTGATTTTGTGCGGGGGGGGGGGGGGGGTCGCTGGATGGTATCCATTTGTACAGATTTCACTCAGTGTATGTCCAATAGTGCTTCAGTTATCTCTTCCCTAACTACTTTTAATATGCATGGATGCAGTCTATCTGGAGCAGAGGTCTTATCCTCTCTAATTCGTTTGATTATCTTAAATGTTATTAGATTAGATTAAATTAGAGATACAGCACTGAAACAGGCCCTTCGGCCCACCGAGTCTGTGCCGAATATCAACCACCCATTTATACTAATCCTACACTAATCCCATATTCCTACCAAACATCCCCACCTGTCCCTATATTTCCCTACCACCTACCTATACTAGTGACAATTTATAATGGCCAATTTACCTATCAACCTGCAAGTCTTTTGGCTTGTGGGAGGAAACCGGAGCACCCGGAGAAAACCCACGCAGACACAGGGAGAACTTGCAAACTCCACACAGGCAGTACCCGGAATTGACCCCGGGTCCCTGGAGCTGTGAGGCTGCGGTGCTAACCACTGCGCCACTGTGCCGCCCTATCTCTTTGATCTCTCTTCTTGTTATGCCCATCTTGTTGGTCCCCCTGACAAATAGTGAGGCAAAGTAGCTATCCAATATTTCTGTCAGTACCTGTGAGTTTATCTTGTGCATCTTGTAGATGCCCTATCCTGATTTTTCTTTTAGTATTTGTGTCTGCAGAATACTTTACTACTTTTTCTATTGCTTGACTACTTAATTTCATAGTTCTTCCTTACTTTCCTAATTTTTTAAACTTTTCTTAACCTCTTGTATTCCATTTTGTCATCCTCCCGTTCATTGTCTATATACTTGGTATATGCCTTTTTCTTTCAATTTTGACCATGCCTCTTTATTCATCCATGGTGTTTCATTACTAGCTAATTTGTTCTTGTATTTTGGCAGAATATATCTCCTGAACACTCTTGATTACTTTTTATCAATTTATTTCTTCCAGTTTACTTTCTTCAATTCCATTCTCATCCCCATAAAATTAAATTTTCCTATCTATTACGTTATTCTTATGTGTCGATATTTATATTAAATTGTATAATATTGTGATTGCTATTGCCTAGATGCCCCCCCAACACTCACTTCTCTTTTCTGCTCTGGTTCATTTCCCATTACTAGATCCAGCAGTGATTGCTTCTTCCATACTGGGTGAGAAAGGAGTGGTGAACTTACTGTAAAAACTTTATTCCCTTTTCTTATTTCTTGCCAGTTTATGTGGGGGCAGTTGAAAATTGGCGGTGCAGTGGTTAGCACCGCAGCCTCACAGCTCCGGCGACCCGGGTTCAATTCCGGGTACTGCCTGTGTGGAGTTTGCAAGTTCTCCCTGTGGTCTGCGTGTGTTTCCTCCGGGTGCTCCGGTTTCCTCCCACATGCCAAAGACTTGCAGGTTGATAGGTAAATTGGCCATTAGAAATTGCCCCTAGTATAGGTAGGTGGTAGGGAAAATATAGGGACAGGTGGGGATGTGGTAGGAATATGGGATTAGTGTAGGATTAGTATAAGTGGGTGGTTGATTGTCGGCACAGACTCGGTGGGCCGAAGGGCCTGTTTCAGTGCTGTATCTCTAAACTAAACTAAACTATATCTCTTACTCATTTCATAGACATGCCTATATATTTCTTCCCTACTACTTCCCTACCTATAGTAGAAAGTCTGTACAATTATTAGTAGAAATATTTATGTGGTCGATCCCTTGCCTTTTATCTCGGGAGTCAATTACAAGAGGAGAGAGGTAGGGAGGAAATTCCAGAGCTTGGGGCCGAGACAGCAGAAAGTAGGGAAAACAAAATCCGGGATGCACAAGAGGCTAGAATTGAAAGAATGCAGAGAGCTGGAGGAGTGAGGCCATGGAGAAATCTGTAACAGGACGAGAATTTAAAACTCGAGAGGTTGCTGGACTGGGAGCCTAAGTTGGTCAGCAAGCACAGGATTGACGAGTGGATGGGACTTGGTGTTCTCAATGGGTACAGGCCTGAGATGATTGTAGATCTCACTCTTGATTGAAAGTTCAGTTGAAGACGATGGATCACTTCTAGTTCGTGACTGTCTAGTGTGGATGTAGGATTCTACAGCAGGGCACGTGCCTTCTGGCTTGCTGGATGATGCTTTGTCTTCTGTCTCTTTCTCTCTGCAGTCTCTCTCTCTAGGCTGTCTTTTTTTTAAGGTAAAGTTGTGTTACTTCACATTCTGGTAGGAGACGCTTTGGTCTCTTCCCATGGTGATCGCACAAGGTCCAGGACGTGGCTGCTTCACACCTGCTTTGTTTCAGAAGAAGACATTCAATTCTGGAATGTTTTAGGATCGGTTCAGTTGACACCATTTGGCTTTGAAGATTTGTCCTTTGTCCTTGTCAGACAGTTTGAATACACAAAAGCCAAGTTTTTTTTTTATTGGCAGCCATTTTGAATGCTGAATGAATAAAGGTTCATTTTTAGAAGACAAAGTCAGTTTTTATAACTCTTCAGAGTTTAGTACATGATTGTTGTATCATTGCACTTCTGGTGTGTGTGACAATTGGAATAGTCAAGTATGGAGGTAACAAGCATAAGTGTTTTAGCAACAGATGAACTGAGGCATGGATGGAGAAGAGCGATGTGGAGATGGAAGCAGGTGGTCTGGGGGATGGAGAGGATATGGGGTTGGTAACTTAGCTCGGGGGACATTGAGGTTGTGAACTGTCTGCTTCAGCCTATGACAGTGAATATGAGAGGGATGGAATTGGTGACTAGGGAACAAAGTTTGTAGTGTGGGCTGAAGACCGTGGTTTTGGTTTTGGTCTTCGGCTGAAGACCGTGGTTTTGGTCTTCGGCTGAAGACCGTGGTTTTGGTCTTCCCAGTATTTAATTGAATGATATTTCTGCTCATTCAGTGCTGGATGTCAGAAAAGCAGTGTGACAAATAAGATGCAGGGGAGTGGTCAAAAGAGGTAGTGGTGAAGTAGAGCTGGGTGTCATCAGCGTACTTATGCAATCTGACACCGTTTCCAGATGATGCTGAGGGGCAGCATGCACATGTGAAATAGAGGACCAAGGCTAGATCCTTGTATCATATTCCTGTCATTAGAGACAAAAATATTGATACATTTCGATGTCCTTGGTTCTGAGCAGTAAAAATATTACGGTGGTCTTTGGAACAATGCAAGGGTTTGTCATGGGGTTTCTTTTTATTATTTGTGGAGTTAAAGCCCAAGATCAGCCATGATCATGTTGGCTGGTGGAGCAGGCCTGATTGGCCTTATGGTCTACTCTTGCTTGTATTTCTTGTGTTCTTATTGCAAGCTGCACCATGACAGGAACCGCACTGTGTAACCATGTTTCATTCTGCTGGTATCACCTACAGTCAAACTTAAATGCTTGACAGTACGATAATTTATTTTAAGACTGGTAAAGTGAAACTGTACAAGCTAGGCACAGATTAAAAGGTCAATTAGCCCATCCCTGTTCATCTACCCTGAAAGAATGTGCAGTCCACCTCTTTCCCTTAACCCAGCCCAGCATCCAAGTGTTCCTTAAATTATTCCAAATTTTTGCCTCCTTTACATAGATAGAAACATAGAAAATAGGAGCAGGAGTAGGCCATTTGGGCCCTTCAAGCCTGCTCCGCCATTCATTATGATCATGGCTGATCATCCAACTCAGTAGCCTGTTCCGGCTTTTGCCCCATACCCTTTGATCCCTTTAGACCCAAGAGCTAGATCTAACTCCTTCTTGAAAACATTCAATGTTTTGGCCTCAACTGCTTTCTGTGGTTGCGAATTCCACAGGCTCACCACTCTCTGGGTGAAGAAATTTCTCCTCATCTCAGTCCTGAAAGGTTTACCCCGTATCCTTAGACTATGACCCCTGGTTCTGGACTCCCCCACCATTGGGAACATCCTTCCTGCATTTACCCTGTCAAGTCCTGTTAGAATTTTATAGGTTTCTGTGCGATTTCCCCCCTCACTGATCTGAACTCCAGCGAATATAAGCCTAACCGACTCAATCTCTCCTCATACGTCAGTTCTGCCATCCCAGGAATCAGTCTGGTAAACCTTCGCTGCACTCCCTCTACAGCAAGAACATCCTTCCTCAGATAAGGACACCAAAACTGCACACAATATTCCAGGTGTGGCCTCACCAAGGCCCTGTATAATTGCAGCAAGACATCCCTGCTTCTGTACTTGAATCCTCTTGCTATGAAGGCCAACATACCATTTGCTGAAGGCCAACATACCATTTGGTTATATGCGATATAAATTGCAGTTTGTTGCTGTTAATCAAATGAGTATATAGGTGTTCTTTTTATTCGTTCCTGGGATATGGGTGTCGCTGGCAAGGCCAGCATTTATTGCCCATTCCTAATTGCCCTTGAGAAGGTAATGGTGAGCTGCCTTCATGAACCATACCTCTACCTCACCAGGATGTCTGCTTCTTGTATTGATCACTCTTTGTGAAGAACTTCTTGCCATCAGTCTTGGATTTGCTGACCTGAAGCTCCTTATTCCTCAGAAATAACAAAACTGCCGGTATACATCCAAGGCCTTGCCTCAACCTGCCTCTGTTATCTCTTCCACTTTTTAATGCCCTGACCCAAGCTCTTTGTTCCTCGAATTTTGTCTTTCTTTTCATCATTGTCTTCCTCAATGCCAGAGCTTTCAGCTGTCTTGGCAGGACTACTTGGAACTTTATCACTGAACTGCTCCACCTACATTTTTCTCTCCCCTCCTTTCAAAACCTTGTAGAAACATACCTTGCATCTAGAATAGTCTAATAGGTTACTGATCTGAAATGTTAACTCTGTTTCTCTCTCCACAGTTGCTGCCTGACCTGTTATTTTTGCTTTCCTATTTGACTATTCTTTTGATTACCTCTCCTAATCCCATGCTTCTCAGTGTCTATTTTTACTCCTTTGATGAAGTGTTTTGGGACATTTTTCTACATTAAGATGCTACATAAATTGCAGTTTGTTGCTGTTAATCAAATGAGTATATAGGTGTTTTTATTCATTCCTGGGATATGGGTGTCGCTGGCAAGGCCAGCATTTATTGCCCATCCCTAATTGCCCTTGATAAAGTAATGGTGAGCTGCCTTCATGAACCGCTGCAGTCCATTTGGGGTAGGTACACCCACAGTGCTGTTAGGAAGGGAGTTCCAGGATTTTGACCCAGCGACAGTGAAGGAATGGCGATATAGTTCCAAGTCAGGATGGTGTGTGACTTGGAGGGGAACTTGCAGGTGGTGGTGTTCCCATGCATCTGCTGCCCTTGTCCTTCTAGGTGGTAGAGGTTGTGGATTTGGAAGGTGCTGTCTAAGGAGTGCATTGCTGCAGTGTAGATGGTACACTGCGCGTAGGTGGTGGAGGGAGTGAATGGCACCCAATGCACAAACAATCAAGCGGGCTGCTTTGTCCTGGATGGTGTCGAGCTTCTTGAGTGTTGTTGGAGCTGCACCCATCAAGGCAAGTGGAGAGTATTCCATCACACTCCTGACTTGTGCCTTGTAGATGGTGGATAGGCTTTGGGGAGTCGGGAGGTGAGTTACTCACTGCAGGATTCCTAGCTTCTGACCTGCTCTTGTAGCCACAGTATTTATATGGCTATTCCAGTTCACTTTCTGGTCCATGGTAACCCGTAGGATGTTGATAATGGGGGATTCAGAGATCGTAATGCCATTGAATGTCAAGGGGAGATGGTTAGATTCTATCTTGTTGGAGATGGTCATTGCCTGGCACTTGTGTGGCATGAATGTAACTTACCACTTATCAGCCCAAGCCTGGATATAGTCCAGGTCTTGCTGCATTTCTACATGGACTGCTTCAGTAACTGAGAAGTCGTGAATGGTGCTGAACATTGTGCAATCGTCAGCTAACATCCCCACTTCTGACTGATTGAAGGAAGGTCATTGATGAAGCAGCTGAAGATGGTTGGGCCTAGGACACTACCCTGAGCAACTCCCTGCAGTGATGTCCTGGAACTGAGATGATTGACCACCAACAACCACAACCATCTTTCTTTGTGCTAGGTACGATTCCAACCAGCGGAGAGTTTTCCCCCTGATTCCCATTTTCTAGGGCTCCTTGATGCCATACTCGGTCAAATGCTGTCTTGATGTCAAGGGCAGTCACTCTCTCCTCACCTCTGGAGTTCAGCTCTTTTGTCCATGTTTGAACGGAGGCTGTAATGAGGTCAGGAGCTGAGTGGCCCTGGCGGACCCCAAACTGAGTGTCTGTGAGCAGGTTATTGCTAAGCAAGTGCTGCTTGATAGCACTGTCGATGACCCCTTCCAGCACTTTACTGATGTTTGGGAGTAGGCTAATTGGCCGGGTTGGAGTTGTCCTGCTTTTTGTGCACAGGACATACCTCGTCAATTTTCCACATTGCTGGGAGATGCCATTGTTGTAGCTGTACTGGAAGAGCTCGGCTAAGGGCGCGGCAAGTTCTGGAGCACAGGTCTTCAGTACTAGTGCCAGAATGTTGTCAGGGCCCATTGCCTTTGCAGTATCCTGTGCCTTCAGTCATTTCTTGATATCACACGGAGTGAATGGAATTGGCTGATGACTGGCATCTATGATGCTGGGAACTTCAGGAGGAGGCTGAGATGGATCATCAACTCGGCACTTCTGGCTGAAGATTGTTGCAAATGCTTCAGCTTTATCTTTTGCACTGATGTGCTGGGCTCCCTCACCATTGAGGATGGGGATATTTGTGGAGCCACCTCCTCCAGTTAGTTTAATTGTCCAACACTATTCACGACTGGATGTGGTGGCACTGCAGAGTTTAGATCTGATCTGTTGGTTATGGGATCGCTTAGCTCTGTCTATCGTGTGCTGCTTCCACTATTTGGCATGCAAGTAGTCCTGGGTTGTAGATTCACTAGGTTGATACCTCATTTTGAGGTATGCCTGTTGCTGCTCCTGGCATGCCTTCCTGCACTCTTCATTGAACCAGGGTTGGTCCCCTGGCTTGATGGTGAGGGTAGAGTGAGGGATATGCCGGGCCATGAGGTTACAGATGTGGTTGAGTACAGTTCTGCTGATGGCCCACAGCGCCTCATGGATACCCAGTTTTGCATTGCTAGATCTGTTCGAAATTTATCACATTTAGCACGGTGGTAGTACCACACAATACGATGGAGGGTATCCTCAATGTGTGCACAATGGATGCTAAAGGTTTCATTTTTCTTATCTAACAGTCATCATGAAATGGTACTGTATACAAGTATTAAATAATTGTAATGGAGAGAAAATATTTGCACCTAGGTACCACAAGGAAGAACAATCCTTCAAGGTC
Source organism: Heterodontus francisci (assembly GCF_036365525.1). NCBI lineage: Eukaryota > Metazoa > Chordata > Chondrichthyes > Heterodontiformes > Heterodontidae > Heterodontus > Heterodontus francisci. The sequence goes on from NC_090377.1 coordinate 112,666,623, forward strand.
TATTTGAGTCTTTCTTACAAAACCATTCTCTCAATCCAATTCAATGCAGCATAACATTACTCCAAGACAAAGTATGAAAGACCCAAAACAGCCTTGCCCACCTACCTGCCCATCTTGGAGCAGCTGTGAACAGAATATCTTAATCCTCAAGAAATGCACAAGAATGTTCAACTACACCAACAGGCTCAATGCATAATGTTTGTTCCTGAAACTGATGGCAACAAAATCTATAACAAATAAACTCTCAAGTGGTTAGAATGTGAAGCTTATGACCACAAGGAATAGTTAAGGTGAATAGCTTGGCATGTATTTAAGGGCAGCTAGTTAAACACGAGGGAGAAAGGAATGGAAGGTTATGCCAAAGGGGTTAGATGAAGAGGGGTGGGAGGAGGCTCTTGTAGGTCAAAAACATCAGCATGGACCAGTTGGACCAAATGATCTATTTCTATGCTGTGCATTCCACACAATTCTGTATTGACTTAAACATCATGAACGACTAAAGTATTTCTCCACACGCTTGATATCACACAATAGGTATGTTGTGGGGCTTCCATCACGCAATATTTCTTTGCTTTATGTTTTCCTTACTTTAACAGGTAACATAATTTAGTCACTGTATAAATAATGTCGCATGGATCACAACGTGATACCTCCTTAGACAACTAGATGGTCAGTTCTACTCATTGGTTTCCGCTATATAAAATTACCAGCTGACTTGCCTATTTATAAAAATGCTGCAAATAAATTATTTTATTTTTATCCTTCTACATTTATTATTCTCTCTGTTCTGCCTCTCAGCAGTGTGTGACCTGCTTCTAGAAGTTCACTCGTATAACTTAGAATGACCACTTGGAGGTGAACAGTCACATTATTGGGACATCTTGTGCTCTTATTTTGTTATTAATCAACTTCCTGCCTTTGCTTTGAACCCAAATTTAGCAATGCACCGAAGTCAGTTGGAATCTGCGCATTCAACAATATTATTCGTGAGCACACCAACACATGCTGCCAACACGTTGCTTTCTTAAAATGTTATTAATCAATATGTTCCTGGGACCGTCAGCTGGGTCATGGATAGGAAGACCGTTTATGACTGCAGTCTGTTTTTCAACCTAAATGCTTTACTACTGTAAGCAGAGTTTTTTTCACTTTCTTTCGCTTTCCAAGTTTGTAGTTAACTAGAATAAAGGATGATCGTAAGGATGATTTTACAACACTTTTGATCCACTTTTCTTAAAATTATAGCAAAATTCCACCTGGAATGGAAAGTGTCCTGTTGTCTAGAACCATGCTTTCTCGTGGACAGTTGACATTCTAAATAGATACAGTAACAAATTAAATGTGGCCAAATTGGGTGGCCTGTCCATTTAGAATATAAAATGCAGCAGGGATGTTTTCCCACTAATTGTGTTATGATCGAGGCGGGAGGAGTGCCCTGTTTTTTATAGTTCCACTTCTCCACAGGTCACAACATATATTTAAATATTTTCCCAGTTACCGATACTGTCGATCATAGACTCTGCTCTTTATCCCAGAATAAAATACATCAACCAAGTTTCTTTAATAAACAACAAAATTATCAGTTCATTATAAAACAAGACATAACCAGTAATGAAGCAAACAGTGTGAAATACGAAAGTTCCCTTTTACCTTAGCCCACATGCGCACACACCCTGGTTAACTGAAAGAATAGAGATTTTCTCTTTAGAGCTCTGTTACAAAAAAAAAGACAAAAAAAATACTTTGGCCAAATATTTGCTAATTCTTGAAGAAAAAAAAAGATATGGAAAGCTGTCAATTGTCCCTTTTTGGTTTGGCGTCCCAAATATGCGCAGACAGCTGTCACGGATCTTTCTAAAACAGTTCTTTTCAGGCGATGTAGAAGATCAGTTTGGTAGGCTTTCCAGGAGAAATGTGGCAATGGGGGTTTCTGGCAGGCTTTTCAGGAGAAATGTAGCATTAGTTTCTCTATTTCTTACACTTGATTCTCAGGAAGTTCTCAGAGATGGAAGAGGGTGCTGATGGTGACTGCTCTCTTGGCTGGTTTTCTCCAACTGCCTACAAAACAGTTCACAACCCAACACACTGTTCAAAGTGAAGCCAAAAACAGTATCTCAAGAGTCAAGCATCCTGACCCCTATAAATACTCATCCGTCACTTCTCTGTAAACATCTCTCCCAAGTCATAAGTCCCTACTGGGTATTTATCTGAAGACAGGTGACTTCCAGTACATGATGTTTTCAAACAAGACCTCTCCGTGTCCTTTCAATGACCCCAGTGAAAAAAAAATCCATGGAATCCTTTTCAGTTTTCCCAAATAAAACAATGTTCATTATTCTAAAATACAAGTCCTCAAAAAAAAACACTTAACAAAAAATATAGAAGCACCATTATAACATTTGTCACTTGGGCATTGAGTAACAACGTTTGTTTGCTGGGTATGGAAACTATTGGTATGCAAATCTGAATGCTTGAGCAATGAAACAGCAAATGTTTTAATGGTGAAGGTGATTGGCAGTAATTAGGAAGGAAAAGAACCAAGATTGGGAGAATATTGGATTGAGAGAATTGTTTTGCAGGACTCAAATAGAACTTGAAAGCTGTGCAGCATAAACTGTGCCTTAAAGCTTGGACACATGACATTCCTTGTGGAAAAAATATTAGTTGAGCTTTGGTGTAGATTTTAGAAGATGTGCTCAAAGTATTCCATCGCCTTTTCTAATATCATTCATGACATTTTCTCTGAAACTATATCAGCAAGTGGGTGTGTTCAAGAAAGGGTTAATATGATGTTGCTTTGATTGATTGCCCCGTTTTACTATTGACGCAGAAGGGTAATATCCTTTGTGTACATACCTGGTACTGTGTTGATGTTGAAGAAGAACTTACATTCCTGGACTTGAGTCCATAATCAGCCAGAATTTGAAAAATCATTCCCATCAAACAATGCTGTAAGAAACTAGTTACATTTTTTTCAATTGTATATCTGTAAAATTTTACGAGCAAAAAGTATTCTTTATTTTTTATTCTTTGGCTTTCTATCCCACCATATAAATGCCATAATATACATTTAGAGCTCTCATTTTATAAAGATTATCATCTTGATTGTGAGAGTTATCTGCATTAACTTTATTAAGACATCTAGATCTTTAATAAAATGAGTTTTTTTTTAACTCTTACAAACTTTAAAATTATGTAATTTTAAAGTAAGGGTCTGATATGGTGCAATATTATCTTCCCTCCACACTAATATTTTTTTAAAAATCCTCCTCAGTATCCAGTATATACCATATCAGTAAGCTCACGTCACCACTGGAGAATTGATGAGGAAATTCTTTTCTTTAGTAAGCTGATGACTCACCATGTAATACTTCCCTTTTTGCACTTTTCCCAAAAATCTCCCCCAGCTAGTATGTGTTCTTTTCCCATTGGCATTGAGCAACTTGCATTTATAAGGCTCCTTTTGATGCTAACAGGCACTAATTTAGAGGTGCCCTTTCTCCAGCCACTTGCTTGAATGCCAGCTGGCTCCACTTGAATTCTTGCTGGAGTCTTTGGCGTTAGTAGATGCTGCTACAAAGAAAGCTCTTATAACAGCCCTTGATAAGGGTGAAAAGCACTAGTTGAAATGGCTGTCTGTTATGCCTTCCTCTAACAAAATAGAGTAGTGATTTGAATCTTTTGTTACAAGGGGAAATATCTTTCCCCTCCAACACAGAAGTACATGTTGTCAGCCAATGACGGAATGGTCCTTTACAATTGGAGTTTGGGACGGGATAGAATCTGATTGAAGTTGGACATTTTTCAAGCCTGAAATGCATTAGCAAGGTTTGGTTCTCAAATTATTGTCTGAAGGGAAATTGCAAGCATTGAAGAGTGTTTTCACTCTTCCCCATGGTGTTTTACTCTAGCAGTTTCCAACAAACCTTTGTCCCATTCCCCAGTTCTGAGTCAGTATTGATCTCCTAGGTTCCTACATTAGTTCTGTAAGAGAGCAAGCATGAAATGGGAACTGAGGCCCCTCAGATCAGTCTCCAACAGGACTTAATTTAAAAAAACATCAAATGTGGTTGAATAGTTCACGATGTATTAAACAACTCTAATCTGAAAAAGGATTTTTTTTATTCATTTGGGGGATGTGGACATTGCAGGCTAGGCCAGCATTTAATGCCCATCCCTAATTGCCCTTGAGAAGGTGGTGGTGAGCTGCCATCTTGAACTGCTGCAGTGTTTGGAGTGTCGGTCCACCAAAAGTGCTGTTAGAAAGGGAGTTCCAGGGTTTTGGCCCAGCGACAGCGAAAGAATGGTGATGTAGTTCTAAGTCAGGATGGTGTGTGGCCTGGAAGTAACCTGCAGGTGGTGGTGCTCCCACGCATCTGCTGCCCCCGTTCCCCAAGGCGGCAGAGGTCATGGGTCTGGAAGATGCTGCCGAAGGAGCCCCGGCGAGTTGCTGCAGAGCATCTTGTATATGATACTCACTGCTGCCGTGTGTCGGTGATGGAGGCAGTGAACACTTAAGGTGGTGGGTGGGGTGCCAGTCAAGCAGGCTGCTTTGTCCTGGATGGTGTCGAGCTTCTTGAGTGTTGGAGCTGCACCCATACAGGCACGTGGAGAGTATTCCATCACACTCCTGACTTGCGCCTTGTAGATGGTGGACAGGCATTGGGGAGACAGGAGGGGAGACAGGAGGTGAGCCACTCGCTGCAGAATTCCCAGTCTCTGACCTGTTCTTGTAGCCACACTATTTATGTGGCTGGTCCAGTTCAGTTTCTGGTCAATGGTGATCCCCCTCCCCAGGATGTTGATAGTGGGGGTTTCAATGATGGTAATGCCACTGAACATAAAAGGGAGATGGTTAGATTATCTCTTGTTGGAGATGGTTATTGCGTGGCACTTGCGTGATGTGAATATTACTTGCCACATATCAGCCTAAGCCTAGACGTTGTCCAAGTCCTGCAGCATATGGATATGGGCTGCTTCAGTATCTGAGGAGTCGCGAATGGTGCAATCATCAGCGAACATCCCCAATTCTGACCTTATGATGAAGGGACGGTCATTGACGAAGCAGCTGAAGATGGTTGGGCCTAGGACACTACCCAGAGGAACTCCTGCAGTGATGCCCTGGGACTGAGATGATTGACCTCCAACAACCACAGCCATCTTCCTTTGTACGAGGTATGACTCCAACCAGCAGAGAGTTTTCCTCCTGATTCCCATTGACTCCAGTTTTGCTAGGGCTTCTTGAGACCATACTCTGTCAAATGCTGTCATGATTTCAAGGGCAGTCACTTTCACTTCACCTCTCCAGTTCAGCTGTTTTGGCCATGTTTGAACCAGGGTTGTACTGAGGTCAGGAGGTGAGTGGCCCTGGCAGAACCAAACTGAGCATCAGTAAACAGTTTATTGCTGAGCAGGTGCCGCTTGATAGCACTGTCGACAACCCCTTCCATCACTTTGCTGATGATTGAGAGTAGACTGATACGGCAGTAATTGGCCGGGTTGGATTTGTCCTGCTTTTTGTGCGCAGGACATACCTGGGCAATTTTCCACATTGTCGGGTAGATGCCAGTGTTGTAGTTGTACTGGAGCAGCTTGGCTATGGGCATGGCAAGTTCTGGAGCACAAGTCTACAGTACTATTACCGGAATGTTGTTCAGGGCCATAGCCTTTGCAGTATCCAGTGCTTTCAGTCATTTCTTGATATCACGTGGAGTGAATCGGATTGTGATGCTGGGGACCTCAGGAGGAGACAGAGATAGATCATCCACTTGGCACTTCTAGCTGAAGATGGCTGAAAATGCTTCAGCCTTGTCATTTGCACTGATATGCTGGGCTCCACTATCATTGAGGATGGAGATGTTTGTGGAGCCGCTTCCTCCTGTCAGTTGATTATAATTGTCTGCCACCATTCATGACTGGATGTGGCAGGACTGCAGAGCTTGGATCTGAACCATTTGTTGTGGGATTGCTTAGTCCTGTCTTTGGCATGCAAGTAGTCCTATGTTGAAGCTTCACCAGGCTGACACCTCATTTTTAGGTATGTCTGGTGCTGCTCCTGGCCTGCCCTCCTGCACTCTTCTTTGAACCAGGGTTGGCCTCCTGACTTGATGGTATATGGTAGAGTGGGGGATATGCCAGGCCATGAGGTTACAGATCGTGGTTGCATACAATTCTGCTGCTGCTGATGGCCCACAGCGCCTTATGGATGCGCAGTTTTGAGTAGCTAAATCTGTTTGAAATCTATTCCATTTAGCATGGTGGTAGTTCCACACAACACGATGGAGGATACCCTCAGTGTGAAGATGGGACTTCGTCTTTACAAGGACTGTGCGGTGGTCACTCCTGCTAAGCATCTGTGACAGGTAGATTGGTGAGGACAAGGTCAAGTAGGTTTTTGCCCCTCGGTGGTTCCCTGACCACCTGCTGCAGACCCAGTCTAGCAGCTATGTCCTTTAGGACTCAACCGGCTCAGTCAGTAGTGGTGCTACCGTGCTACTCTTGGTGATGGACATTAAAGCCCCCACCCAGAGTGCCCTATGAGCCCTTGCTACCCTCAGTGCTGCTTCCAGTTGGTGTTCAACATAGAAAAGCACCGATTCATCAGCCGAGGGGGCATGATAGGTGGTGATCATCAGGAAGTATCCTTGCCCATGTTTAACCTGATGGCTTGAGACTTCATGGGGTCCAGAGTTAATGTTGCGGGCTCCCAGGGCAACTCCCTCCCGACTGTATGCCACTGTGCCGCCGCCACCTTTGGTGGGGCAGGACATACCCAGGGATGGTGATGGTGGTGTCTGGGACGTAGTCATACTCACAGATTCATACCATGCAGACAATGTTAGGCTGTTGCTTGACTTGTCTGTGGGACAGCTATCCCAATTTTGGTGCAAGCCCCCAGATGTTATTAAGGACTTTGCAGGGTCGACTGTTTTCGTTTCCGGTGCCTAGGCCAATGCCAGGTATCCTGTTTGGTTTCATTCCTTTTATTATACTTTGTAGCAGTTTTATAAACTGAGTGGCTTGCTTGGCAATTTCTGAGGGCATTTAAGAGTCAACTATGTTGCTGTGGGTCTGGAGTCATATGTAGGCCAGACCAGGTAAGGATGGCAGATTTCCTTCCCTAAAGGAACCAGATGGGTTTTTACAGCAATCAACAATGGTTTCCTGGTCACCACTAGACTAGCTGTTAATTCCAGCATTTAGCCTTGGGTTCTGGGTTACTAGTCTAGTGACATTACCACTATGTTACTGCCTCCCCTTTCATTTGGAACTGATCACAGTATGTTACGTTGTCTATTTTGACTAAAGTTGAAAAGTACTAAAAACTCCAGTTCCTCATCATATCTTCTGAACCAAAGTACAACCTTGGGGAAAGAGCTCTCAACAATTTCCTGCTGAATATTTCATTTTGAATTCAGCAGGATACGCACCTGTTTTGGTCCCTGTTCTCCAAATGTTTGTTTTCAAGTGTTGTTCCTGTCTTGATGAAACTTAATTGAGGGATCCATAAGTATTCATGCATCACAGCATTTTTGTGACATTGCTTTCCGCACTCTAAACAAAAATCTTCTGTGGTTTCATGTGTGTTCGAGTTTGTGTCTTCAGGGAATGAGAAGCAAGATTGTATCTGCTATTTGAGTTCCAAGTACCAATTCTCAACAGGCTGTCAGGTTATTTGCAGCAGAGAGAACATAGTTGAATGACTGCACAGGGTAGGCTGATCTATTTGGATTGTTCTTGTACAATCAAATCTTATTGGCTCATGATCAACCATGAGCAGAGAGTCTATTGAGGAAGAGAAGATTTTAAAAAAGAACTATTACTCTTGAAGCATTTTATCAATAGATTTTTGGGAATGTTTTTCAAGGAAATAATGTTCTGGCGTGAATTGAAAGACTTGTTACAATGAAATTAAAAGTTGTTTATTTTACCTGGCCATTGATGGATTACGACTACTCGAAAGTCAGAATTTTGTTTCCAGTTTGCATGCCTTCCTGAAAATGCTGACTCCTGCTATGGAATAGTTCTGCTGGAAGAAGCAACTCTTGGGCGCCTCATTCTTATTTTGTGAGCCAAGGCTTTTCAATTATGGTGAGACATCCCAGCTAATCCAATCCTGTTCTCAGCCAATATTCACGCATGCACTTTCTAGCAGAGATTACTGAATAAAGATTAGGGCTGGAATTTTACTTTGGGTGGGAGGCCCAGGCCTCCCAGGCTTTTAATTGGCCTTGGGCAGAACTTCCACCACTCTGAGGCAGGACGTCAGGCCTCCAAGAGCTGTTGGCCAATCAGCGGGCCGGCAGTTCTCAGTCCCAGCAGCACCACCGGGACCGGTGGCCACTGCTGGAATTGCACCCAGCCACAGTAACAAGGACGCCAGCCCTAGGATGAGGGTGATTGTGGGGCCTCGCCAGGGACAATTGGCCAGGCTCTGGCGAGGCAAGGTGGTTGATTGCAGGGGGGTGGGAGTGGTTGGGTCATGGGGGGGGGGGACCCTCCTTGTGGGGAACAGGGTGTTTAATCAGGAGGCTGCCAGGTTTTACTGTGCGGCCTCCTGTGTGCCCTCAGCCGTCCACCGGCCACTGGTAAAATAACAGCAGCGGCGGGAGGAGGCCCTTAAGTCGCAATTAATTGGCCACTTAAGCGTCTTGATTGGCTTGAGGCAGGCGGGCGGGCCATTTCCCGCTGCCCCTCATAAATTTGCAGTGGGGGCGAGAAGGCGTCAGGATCGGCAAGACCCCGCCTCCCACTCAATTTTATGACCCCCTCCCCGCTACCATCCTGCTCCTGCAGGGGGGTGTAAAATTCCGGCCCAGGGAATCATGGATGACATTTTCCCATCGAGGCACCTAACCATTTACAGAGATTCACCAGCTGCTCCTAATGAGATCAGGTAATTCAGAAAATTAATAAAACCCAGGGTATCTGGTTAGTATGGCTTTGTATTACACTGAGTAGTGCATCTCTCCCTTTGAATTTTGGAGAGCTGAAAGTACAAAAAATGAATTTTAACCTTTTGCTTATATTTGCTGAGAGACTACCCTTCAAGTTTAATTGGATGCATAGGAGTTTTTTGGGGAAAATTCCTCCAAGTGTTATTTCAGCTTTTTAATATCAAGCAATCATTATAGTTTCAATGTGCTGACTTTTTTCTAATTTTTTTAAAACTTTTAAATTCCATTTAGAATGACAACTTTACTATACTGTGTGCTTACAAGAAAAAATGCCGGGTGCAATTTGGTGCTTTTTAAAAAATCAATTTCAGTAGCTAGGACAAATCCAAATGGATTTACTTAAATGTTGCCTAGATATGGAATACTTGGCTCAGAGACCATATATATTGTTTGAGATTAGGTTACCTGATGTATGCAGCTTTGCTTTTGGTACATTTTTGAATATGTAGACCAGTATAAGCTTGTATAAATTGGCTTTGTCTATAAGTGGACTGGTTTAACAGCTTGCTGATGTAATTGTGGGTTGGAGGCATGAATTTAGTACTGTTCAGTGAACTTCTGTGGAGAAAATCTTAACCACAACGACTTATCACTTCCATTGTGACGTACAAACCCTCTGAGAAGACATCTGTCAACATTTTGGTTTTCTAAAGCTGGTTTCCAGATATCATTCTTATACAGTGCTATTTACTGTATTTTTAAAAAGATACAGGCTGAGCAAAACCTTCCGTTTCATAGAATGTGATCCTTTGCTACTCCTGCATGCCTTTAGACCATTGTAAGATTGATATTAACTTCTTCCTTTCTCAGTCTAATGTTTTTTGTTGCTGTAGAAGCTGATAAACACTCTGACAATTTGGGTATTTGAGAGTACAACTGAAGTTTTAATACCATAACTGAGTGAATAGCAAACATACAAGTTTCAACGGATCACATCTTTTGGGCTAACTTATGTATCTTAAGCTGTTTACAGCCAGCAATGATGTGTGTGTTTTGTTTGCAGACCAGAAATGCATTATAAATATTTTTCTACGATCTTGTACTTCAATCTTTTCCTGCATTCTACTGGGAAGTGAGAAGGAAATTGGTGTCTCTTACCAGTCGTGAGATTTTATAGATCTGTAGGATTTTATGGGCTAGATTTCTATCTGGGATGCCTGGATGTGCATGAGGAAGTAATGGCATAGATCGTATGGTAGGCATTAACTGGACATTCATTTGAGTCCCCTATAAACAGACACTGACTAAACTGTGGTTGTTAGGTTAGGAAGTCTATGCTTGTAATGTGTAACTCCTGTAAATAAATATGTGTGCAAAGATTGGCTCCAGTTCTATCCTTTGCCAACTGGCTTTCTAGAAGAGAACATACATTGGGTAGGTGCAAAGCATGTTTTGGCACCTGGGTCAGGGCTAATAGACATTTTATTCCTATATTATCATAGCCTGCCGATTACCCTTTTATTTGTGTTGTATTATCTCCACTGCAATTGTTATACCTGCAATGTAACAATAAAAAATGCTTCATAAATATCTTTTGGAAGAAAAAAGTAACTCATAAATGATCTATTTTAAAGAAAAGGTAGCATCTGTGGAGAGAAAAACAAAGTTAATGTTTCAGGTCTGTGTGCCCTTTCATTAGAATTGTACACCCACAATGCTGTTAGAGAGGGAGTCCCAAGATTTTGACCCAGTGACGTTGACGGAGTGGCAATATATTTGCAAGTCAGGATGGTGAGTGACTTGGAGGGCAGCTTGGATGTGGAGGTGGCTTGTCTGCTGCCTTTGTCCTTCTAGGTGGTAGAGGTCACAAGTTTGGAAGTAGCTGTCGAAGGAGCCTTGGGAAGTTGCAGCATTGCATCTTGTAGATGGGGTACTGCTGCTACTATGTGCCAGTGGTGGAGGAAGTGAATGCTTAAGGTGGTGGATGGGATACCGATCAAGTGGGCTGCTTTGTCCTGAATGGTGTTGAGCTTCTTGAGTGTTGTTGGAGCTGCACCCATCCAGGCAAGTGGAGAGTATTCCATCACACTCCTGACTTGTGCCTTGTAGATGGTGGACAGGCGTTGGGGAGACAGGAGGTGAGCTACTTGCTGCAGAATTCCCAGCTTCTGACCTGCTCTTGTAGCCACACTATTTGTGGCTGGTCCAGTTCAGTTTCTGTTCAATGGTGACCCCCCAGGATGTTGATAGTGAGGGATTCAGCAATGGGTAATGCCATTGAACGTAAAGGGGAGATGGTTATATTCCCTCTTGTTGGAGGTGGTCATTACCTGGCACTTGTGCGACGCAAATGTCACTTGCCACTTATCAGCCCAAGCCTGAATGTTCCGGCCTCGCTGCATATGGACACGGACTGCTTCAGTACCTGAGGAGTCATGAATGGTGCTGAACGCTGCAATCATCAGCAAACGTCCCACTTCTGACCTTATGTTGGAGGAATGTCATTAATGAAGCAGCTGAAGATGGTTGGGCCTAGGACACTGCCTTGAGGAATTCCTGCAGTGGTGTTCGGGGCTGAGATGATTGGCCTCGAACAACCGCAACCATCTTCCCTTGTGCTCAATATGACTCCAACCAGTGGAGAATTTTCCCCTGATTCCCATTGACTTCAATTTTGCTAGGGTACCTTGATGCCACATTTGATCAAATGCTGCCTTGATATCAAGGGCAATCACTCTCTCTCCACCTCTGGAATTCAGCCCTTTTTGTCCATGTTTGGATCAAGGCTGTAATGAGGTCCAGAGCTGAGTGGCCCTGGCAGAATCCAAGCTGAGCATCGTTAAACAGGTTAGAGCCGAGTAGGTGTCACTTGATAGCACTTTCAATTACACCTTTTATCACTTCACTGGGTTTGAGAGTGGATTGATCAGGTGGTAATTGGTCGCGTTGGATATTTTCTGCTTTTTGTGGACACGGCATACCTGGGCAATTTTCCATATTGTGGATTGTAGCTATACTAGAACAGCTTGGCTAAGGGTGCATGCGTCTAGTTCTGGAGCACAAATCTTCAGTACTCCAGCTGAATCAGAGCGGAGCACTGAGGGAGGAGCCCAGCCAGTTTAAAAAGGAGTAGCAGTGAGGGGGAATCCCCAGTCAAAGCGGAGCACTGAGGAAGGAGTCCAGCCAGTTTAACAAGGAGCGGCAGTGAGGGAGAATATACAGTTAGCCAAAGGAGAAAATAATTGAAAGGTGACATCAGAGTGACATCACAATCAACAGAGCGAGAGAGCAGGGAAAAGAAAGGAGACGGGTGAGTATACTGGTAAGCTTTTAATTTAATCTAAATCGATCAACTATAAAGTACAATAGGATCAATTCATTATTCTAAAAACTAATGCGGATTTATTCATTTATCATAAAACTAAAATCAGTCAATTACTTAATCAGATCTTGGGGATAAATTTAAAAATTAAATAATATGCGATAGTAAAACTGAAGAAGTCTGAATTTTTCAATGAATTAAAATCAAAGGTTTTTTGATGGGAGTTAAGTAAAAACATTTTAGTTAACCTCCCTAAAAAATAAAGTGAAGTCAGCATAGAAAAAGCAACTGATTGATGAATAGCTGGTGAGAATTTTTTTTTGATTAGAGTTTAATAGTCTATAAATAGAGGCATGGCAGAGCAGCTCAGACCTTTGGAGAGCACATCCTGCTCCATGTGGGAACTTCAGGATGCTTCTCATGTCCTGGACAACTGCAGGTGAAAGAGGTGGTGTCAGCTGCAGCAGCTCGAGCTCCGGGTTTCGGAGCTTGAGCAGCAATTGGCGTCACTGGGTGAATCTGTGAGGCTGAGTGTTTCTTGGATCGCGTGTTTATAGACGCGGTCAACCTGCAGCTTAAGAGTATGCAGGTGGAGTGAATGGATGACTGCCAGGCAGGTAGAGCAGGAGTCCCCTGAGTGCATCACATTCACCAACCATATTCCGTTCTGAATATTGGTGAGAGTGATGGTTCCTCTGGGGTGCGTAGCTAGAGTCTAGACCATGGAACCACGACTTGCTCAATTGTATGGGGGTAGGTTGGCAGGAGGAAGATTAGAGAAGCAACAGTTATAGGGTATTCCATAGTTAGGAGCGTTTCTGCAGCCGCAGACATAAATCCAGGATGGTATGTTGCCTCCCTATTATATGCAGTGAGTGGTTAGGATCTGAAATACACTGCCCGAGAGTGTGGTGGAGGCTGAATCAGTCGAATCCTTCAAAAGAGAACTGGATAATTATCTAAAGAGAAAAAAATTGCAGGGCTACGGGGAAAAGGCTGGATAGTGGAACTAGGCGTGTTTCTCTTACAGCGAGCTGGCACGGAGACGACCGGTCGAATGGCCTCCTTATGTGCTGTACCATTTATTGATTCCATGATTCTATGAATGTTGTCAGGGCCAATACCTTTGCTGTATCCAGCGCCTTCAGCTGTTCCTTGATATCACGTGGAGTGAATCACATTGTTCGGAGACTGGCATCTAGGATGCAGGGCACCTCAGGAGGAGGCCATGATGGATCATCCACTTGGCACTTCTGGCTGAAGATGGTTGCAAAGGCTTCAGTCTTGTTTTTGCATTGACATGCTAGGCTCCCCCATCATTGAGGATGGGGGTATTTGTGGAGCCTCCTTTTCCTATTAGTTGTTTAATTGTCCACCACCATTCACAACTGGATGTGGCAGGACTCCAGAGCTTAGATCTGATCCGTTGGTTATGGGATCGCTTAGCTCTGTCTATTGCATGCTGCTTTCACTGTTTGGCATGCATGTAGTCCTGTGTTGTAGCTTTACCAGGTTGACACCTCATTTTGAGGTATGTCTGGTGCTGCTCCTAGCATCCCTCCTGCACTCTTCATTGAACGAGGTTTGGTCTCCTGGCTTGATGGTAGTGGTAGAGTGAGGGCTATGCCAGGCCATGAGGTTACAGATTGTGGTTGCATACAATTCTGCTGCTGCTGATGGCCCATAGCGTCTCATGGATGCCTAGTTTTGAGTTGCTAGATCTGTTCGAAATCTATCTTATTTAGCATGGTAGTGCCACACACCACTTTGGAGGGTATCCTCAATGCGAAGATGGGACTTCGTCTCCACAAGGATTGTGCAGTGGTCACTCCTGCCAATACTATCATGGACAGATGCATCTGCGACAGGTAGATTGGTGAGGATGAGATCAAGTATGTTTTTCCCTCTTGTTGGTTCCCTCACCACATTCCGCAGACCTAGTCCAGAAGCTATGTCCTTTAGGACTCAGCCAGCTGGATCAGTAGTGGTGCTACTGAGCCATTCTTGGTGATGGACATTGAAGTTCCTCACCCAGAGTACATTCTGTGCCCTTGTCACGCTCTTTCAAGTGGTGTTCAACATGGAGTATACTGATTCATCAGCTGAGTGGGGGGCGGTACGAGGTTTCTTTGTCCCTGTTTGACCGGATGGGGTCAGGAGTCAATGTTGAGGACTCACAGGGCGACTCCCTCCTGACTGTATACCGCTGTGCTGCCACCTCTGGTGGGTCTGTCCTGCCGGTGGAACTGGACATACCCAGGGAAGGTGATGGTGGTGTCTGGGACATTGTCTGTCAGGTATGATTCCGAGTGTATGACTATGTCAGGCTGTTGCTTGACTAGTCTGTGGGACAGCTCTCCCAATTTTGGCTCCATCCCCCAGATGTTAGCAAGGAGCACTTTGCAGTTTTGACAGGGCTGGGCGTGCCATTGTCATTTGCAGTGCCTAGGTCGATGCAGGATGGTCCGTCTGGTTTCCTTCCTTTTAGACTTTTCTCTAGCAGTTTGATACAACTGAGTGGCTTGCTGGGCCATTTCAAAGGGCAGATAACAGTCAACCACTTTGCTGTGAGTCTGGAGTCACGTGTAGGCCAGACCGGGCAAGGACGGCAGATTTCTTTCCCTAAAGGACATTCGTGAACCAGATGAGTTTTTACAATGGTAATGGTTTCATGGTCAGCATTATTGAGAATAACTTTTCTAAATCCAGATTTATTAATTGAATTTAAATTCCACCAGCTGCCATGGTGGGATTTGAACCCTTGTCCCCAGAGTATTAGCCTGCGTCTCTGGATTACTAGTCCAGTGATATTACCACTACGCCACTGCCTCCGCATTGTCAGGTGTTCACATCATTGGAATTGCCCCTGCATAAGATCCATGGCCAATGTGTTCAGCCTTGAATACAGGTTTGAAGGAACTGTACAGAAATATCTTGCAAATGTGCATAATACTGCAGTGTTCCAAATCCATCCTAGAGTATAAAGGAGACAAATTCAAAACGCCAATAGCCCTACCATATTGCGGCATGACTTGCACTGGACAGGGAATTACAAAATAAGTGGTTGCAGCTAACTGGATTCTATCGTGAAACTGGCTCAAGGACATCTTGGAAATCATTTGCTGGTCTCCCTTTCGTTAGGTGATAATTTATAAGCAGTAAATGACAGTCAATATAGTGAATGGAACAGAAATCATTTTGTACTTAAATGACATGTTAAAAGCATGCTTTTTTGTATGTGCGACTCACACTCAGTGGCTCCAAGTCTGTTTGGTTCCTTCTGCACCTGCTGATACAAGTTGTGTTATGGAAAACCAGGGGCTTAAACCCATTCCCGCCCAGTCACAGCTCTATTTCTGACACTGATTTGTGGTTATCTATATCTACAGTTCGACCTATAAGCCTACAAGGTTTATTTTTAAAGTTCAGTCTTTTTTTTAACTCTTTAGTATCCAGTTATATGCTTAAATATTTTGACAAAACTGTTCCTAGATCTATGATCACTGGACAAAGTAGTTCAAGGTGTAAGTTCATAACAAGCAAGTGGTGATATTTTCAGATTTACCTCTCGACAATGAAATGCTTAAATTTAATAATCTGTGTCAGCTTGGCTCCAGCTAAATAAATAAATAAAAAAAACCCAAACCAGCACTTGGTTATGGAAATTATATTGATACTCCACTACATTACTCGGAGGTGCATCATTGTTGAAGGTGTCGTCCTTTGAAGTATTGTCTTCCTGTTCCAATAGGCACTAAAGATCCTACGGCACTACTTGAAGAGTGGAGAACCTTCCTGGTATGCTGGCTAATATTGAGTTGACAACCACAATTACCAAAAACAGATTAACTGTCCTCTCGCTATGGCTGTGGGATGTTGTTGGTGCAGAATGGCTGCTGTGTTTGCCTACAGTCACAGCATTTCAGAAACTTCCCGGTATTTGTAATGTGACTGGGTCTTTTTTAACCCTTCAACTCCATAAAAGAATAGAAGCAGTCACAGATTTCTTAGCTTCCTTTTTGGATTTGAAAGCATATGCAAACTTTCTCATTTTTAAATTCTTTCACAGATAAGCACTTTCCTCTAATAATTGCTGTTGCAAAAAACATTTGTGTTTACATATACATTGAAAGCATAGACAAGTAGGAGATTGGTAAAATTGTTTTCTGCTAAACCTCAGGTGGACTGAAACTATTCAACAATAACTTTCTAACTAAATTGTTGTAGCAATTTTTAAAACAAATTTTTCATAAAGTTTGGGTTTGGTGTAGAGTTCTGTTGATGCTGGCTGCTGGGGTTCTCTTGCTATCTTCAAATTTCTGCTAATGGCTAAAGTGGTGGTTTATCGAGCTGAATTCTCAGAATTTGGTGAGTGTCTCTTTTTTTAAAAGTTCTATTGATGCAGTACCTACTATAATGTGAAATAAAGACAGAAAGTGCTGGAAAAACTCAGCAGGTCTGGCAGCATCTGTGAAGACAGAAGCAGAGTCCACAGATGCTGCCAGACCTGCTGAGTTTTCCCAGCACTTTCTGCTTTTATTTCAGATTTCCAGCATCCGCAGTATTTTGCTTTTACTAATGTGACATTCCTTAATGATAAATGGGGCTTCTATGTGTTGCTTAATGGGCTTAACACCGTGCCCCCATTGCTCATAATTTCTCTCCATCGTTCTGCAGATATTGAAAACAACCCAAACTATTGTAATTTAATATTTATTCAAGTGTGTGTACGCTTTTTTAAGTAGGTTAATATGAAAACAGCAGTGCAGGCTAGTCAACGTGGATTGATAATTCTTGCACAGAAAGTTAATCAGCAAAACTTTTGCAATCCATATAATGGGCAACTTCATTCTTTGCCTTTCATTTTCTGTATTATTGCCTGAACCAATATGCTAGCAGTGGAGTAAAAACAAGAAATGCTGGAACCACTCAGCAGGTCTGGCAGCCTCTGTGGAAAGAGAAGCAGAGTTAACGTTTCGAAGAAGGGTCACTGACCCGAAACGTTAACTCTGCTTCTCTTTCCACAGATGCTGCCAGACCTGCTGAGTGGTTCCAGCATTTCTTGTTTTTATTTCAGATTTCCAGCATCCACAGTATTTTGCTTTTATGCTAGCAGTGGAGAATGCATTACAGTCTTTGTAATGAATGTAATATTTATGTAATGTAAACAGAATATATACCCATTCATTTGACTTTCATATACAAGGAAATATTGTCTGTCATGCACTTAGGGACATCTTCCTTTTGAGAATTCCCCTCTGTTTCCTGAGGGTTTTTCAGAAATTCAGCTCAACCTGAAATGTCAGAAATTTGTTCCTTTGCAACACAAATTGCTGACAGTTTTTTTTCACTTTTGTTACAGTTCTTCCAATCTTTTATCACTCAAAGAAACCTATCTAAAAATATCTTAACCATGCTTGCAAGACTATATGAAAGTTGTTTGTTGTGACTCTCTGACCACAATGGTCCTGTTCTTAAGGTGAAGTTGAGTGACATAACCTTTTGATCTCAATGTTTTTTATTTTGAGGCATAAAGCATCTGAACTCTGCAAAGGGACATGGCATGACTGAAAGATTATCCCAGTTGCAAGAATGTTAAAGGGAATAGTATAGAAAGGAAGTGATTGCAAGAATATTCCCTCTAACATGTATTGACAAAGCTGTAATGCATGACCATGCACTGTCAGTTAAAAATAGTGGCCCATGAGGATTAGTAACTGTGTCAGCCTTGTCTTTCAGGTAGCAGTCTTTCCTCATAGTGAGAAGGTTCAAATCCCACTCTAGAGACTTGAATACATGTAGGTTGGCACTTCAGTGCAGTACCAAGGGAGCATTGCACTTCCAGATGTGTCGCCTTTTGGATGAGATGTTCAGCCGAAGCCCCGTCTGTCCCCTCTGGTGGATATAAAATATCGCAGATCAAGGAAGTTATCTTGGTGTCCTGGGCAACATTTATCCCTCAACCAAGTCACTAAAACAGATTATCTGGTCATTTATCTCATTGCTGTTCCCTTTCCCCTGTTCCCTCCACCCTAACCTCCAACAATAAGTGTGAGGAGCTCATGGGCTTCTTTGTCATTAAGATCGTAACCGTCCAATCAGCTGTCTCTATCATGCCCCTCCCTTTCACTCGCCCATCTGGCCAAACTTCCTATAATGCTTCCCCCTGCCCTAGCCCTGAACTCGTATCTTTCTCTAGTTTCTTTCCTATCTCCCCTCATGCCCTCTCTGAGCTCATCTTGTCCATGAGACCCACCTCCTGTTCCCTCGATCCTTTTCCCATTAAACTGCTGATCAGCCACTTCCCCTCCTGGTCCCATGTTAGCCAGTATTGTATATGGTTCTGTTCAGGTGTTGTCCTTCGCTTTTAGATCAGCCATCATCACCCCCCTCCTCAAAAAAACAATCCTTGACCCCATCCTTGCAAACTACCGTCCCATTTCCAACCTCCCTTTTTTCTCTCCAAAGTCCTTGGACGTGATGTCGCCTCCCAAATTCATTCCCATCTTCTTCTGGGATTCCATATTTGAATCCCTCCAATTAGCTTTCCACTGCTGCCACAGTACTGAAACCAGTCTTATCAAAGTCACAAATGACATCCTATGTGACTGTGAAAAAGGTAAACTTTCCCTCCTCGCCCTTCTCGACCTGTCTGCAGCATTTCACACGGTTGACTATGCTATCCTCCTCCAACGCCTCTCCACTGTTGTCCATCTGGGTGGGACTGCTCTCACCTGGTTCCATTCTTACCTACCCAGTTGTAGCCAGAAAATCATTTGCAATGACTCCTCTTCCTGCTCCTGCACTGTTAACTCTGGTGTCCCCTAAGTATCTATCCTTGGCGACATCATCTGAAAGCATGGTGTTAGTTTACACATTTATGCTGATGACACCCAGCTCTACCTCACCACCACTTCTCTCGACTCCTCCACTGTTGCTAAATTATCAGACTACTTATCTGACATTGAGTACTAATTAAGCAGAAATATTGGGAAGACTGAAGCCATTGTTTTCATTCCCTAGCTACCAACTCCATTCCTCTCCCTGGCAGCAGTCCGAGATTAAACAAGTTGTTCTCAACCTTGGTGTCACATTTGACCATGAGATGAGTTTCTGAGCTCATATTTATGCCATCACTAAGACCGCCTATTTCCACCTCCTAATATTGCCCGGCTTTGCCCTGTCTCATCTCATCTGCTGAACCTCTCATTTATGCCTTCGTTACCTCTAGACTTGACTGTTCCAATGCACTCCTGGCTGGTCTTCCACATTCTAATTCCCATAAACTTGAGCTCATCCAAAACTCTGCTTCCCATGTACTAACTCGTACCAAGTCCCGTTCCCCTATCACTCCTGTGCTCGCTGACCTGTATTGGCTTCCAGTCAAGTAATGTCTTGATTTTAAAATCCTCATCCTTGTTTTCAAATCCCCCCATGGCCTCTCCCCTCCTTATCTCTGTAATCTCCTCCAGCCCCACAACCCTCCAAGATATCTGCCTGCACTCCTCTGATTCTGGTCTATTATGCATTCCTGATTTTAATCGCTCCACCATTGGTGGCTGCGTGTTCAGTTGCCTGCGCCCCATGCTCTGGAATACCCTCCCTACACCCCTCCTCTTCACTTTCCTCCTTTTACGGGACTCCTTGAAACCTACCTCGTTGACCAAGATTTTGGTCATCTGACATATCTCCTTTTGTGTCATACTTTGTTTTATAATGCTCCTGTAAAGCACCTTGGGAGACTTTATTATGTTAAAGATGCTATATAAATATAAGTTGTTGGAAATAGCAGCACAAAAATTCTAAAAGTTGAGTGAAACATACTTGCTCGTTTAGATTTGTGTTAAAAATGTTGTATTTAAATATTCTACCATGGAATGGTCTAGCACGTGTGTACCTGTGGTTTCTTCTACTTGGAGCTCCCAATTTCCACCAGGCAGTAAAAAGGGAAGCCAAAATAAGATGAAAGTGCTTTCTTATAATCAGAAAGTTAATTGTCAGCCAAAACAGCTGTGTTGCTCTTGTATGCAGATCTAAAGCAGAGGAGAAAAATAGCAAAACTGAGTTTTTAAAACTTGGAAGAATGACTATTGTATTGGATGTTTATGCTACAGAAAAAGCTTAATCTAAGCTTTGATAGTTTGATTGTTCAATCATCTATTTCTTCAGATGCTTCAAAAGTGAGGTGGGAGGATTTTTTTCAGTAGATCAGGTTGCAGAAACAACACAGTGCTTTATGTTTGGTCTAATTATAGGGTGGTTGCTTTTAGAACCAGCACAATTGACGTACTGTAGACTGATTGTTAAGCTGTTATTGATCATTATCCATGGGTAGGATAGTGAACAGTTGTTTCTTTTTCATGTATAGTTTTCCAACTTCTCATGGCTAAAAATGGCTTAGTGAATCTGAAAGTCTTTTTATTAAATGGAGAGTATGGCTTCCAGCTGTTCTGTCACTTGGACATCTGCCCCCAAGTGCTAGCTTGAAACCTTTTTCCCTTGTGTGTCTGCCAACAAATAAATGTACTTTTGTTCAGGGAGCACAGCTGATGGCACGTGCAGGACTTCACAGTCATAAACAGCAAAATACTGGAGTAGTCATTTCTGCCACTGTTTGGAAAATGAATGTGTGTTTGGTAAGATTTTACACTTTCAGTACTAGAATGAGTGTTAATTTATATGCTGTCCACCTTCTTCTTCTTTCTTCTTCTTCTTTTGGGCCTCCTTATCTAAGACTGATATTTTTTACATAAATAAATATTTGTTTAGCAAAGTTGATTTAAGGAATGCCGTGAAACGGCAGAT
This sequence comes from Heterodontus francisci, assembly GCF_036365525.1. NCBI lineage: Eukaryota > Metazoa > Chordata > Chondrichthyes > Heterodontiformes > Heterodontidae > Heterodontus > Heterodontus francisci. Next base: position 112,687,647 of record NC_090377.1, read on the forward strand.
TGTATGGGTTGTGTCTTAGGGGTTTTGAAAAACTCTTTATTCCCCCCTCTAATCAAAAAAGAAACACCTACTTCAAGGGATGAGTGAAATCAGAATCCTATTAAAGAAGAATGTGTTTTAAGAACAGAAGCAAGGTAATTTGAGTCACTTTGTTAATGCAAGTCAACATTATAAAGCTGTACTTGTAGATCTGCCCAGTTTATAATTAAAAATAGAATAGGAAAACAAATGAGGAAGCAGTTGCATTTTTACTGTGGATATATGTAGAGATGCTTTTGTTGCAATAGCATATAGCAGATATTTTTTTCAAAATTGTTTCTGGTAAGTTGTCGTAAAGGGACTTCACCTAACTGCGTCAGTGTTTTCAAATGTTCTCTAGCTCATTGTTGAGAAACCACATGTAGTCCATATTATGCTGTATATTTTCCCTAATTCTTGCAAATTCATTTCAAAGAATCATTGAAATACATTTTTGTGGATTTTGTTTTTTCCTGTTTGCCTGCTGTTCTGAGAATCTGATTTTGTACATTGTACATTTAGATAACAGTTCTACGCATTATCATATTTCATATAACCTAATCATACATCTTAAGTTATTAAAACACATATGTTATTAATATGTAAGTACATTTGTTGAGCTCTTGATATTTAATAAATAGAAACCTATTCTCCAGTTGCGGTATGGATGTGCAGCCTCAACTGTAAAGACTCTCCTGTGTTGTCCAAGCTTTTGCATAAGCTAAAGACTTTAGAGTTATCCAAGCATGCCAATAGGCTGTTAATGCCCAATCTGGTAACCTGAAAGTAAAAATATGTTGCAAGCTAAAGTATTTCCAGTTCTATGTGTGCATTTATGATCCTTTTGCTTTTTTATTGTAGTGCTACAAGATTTGCCAGAATGGATTTCCTTTCATTTCTAAGCCTGTAGTGTTGATGCTGTCCATTGTCTGTACAAATTGAAGGAACATTTGTTTTCAATGTTTTCACTAATTTGATTGTCCCTGCTGCTTATGGATATTAAGTGTATTATTGTGCAGTTTCACATGCTACTGCAGGTGATGGTCAAATTGGTGGTATTCTGAGTGGGTAAAAGGGAGTCTACCTCACCAGGTAAAATATTACATCAGCAAAATATAGCTGAATCAGATCCAGTGGTATAATACAAATTGGCCGAAATTCATTGCAGTAATATTTTTTGAAAGTAAGTGGTAAGGAACTAGATATTTGCAACTACTTGAAATTCTATATACCTACTTTTTGATATCCTCCCCGTTAGTTGTAATTTATGTACTGATCTACATAGATTTTTTAAGTAAGTCAGTACTTTAGTGTATCTCTTGTATAAGCTACTGCAAGGTTTCTTCTAGTTACCATGGTAATAATTGTTTAGCTAATTTTTAATATATTGCAATTAATTTTAACAAGTTCCATGGTTTCTCAAAAAATGGCTTTACAATTAATAAAAATGTGACCTATTTCATTCATTTGTTCAGATATTGTGTGTACGCATCAGAATTTGACACACATGAAAACTTTTCTGTTACACTTTAAAGAAACATCTATCGAAAAATAAGCCATTCATTTTCGACAGTTTCATCAGACTTTGGGGAGGAATGGGGGATTTACAAGCCCCTGTCATTCATTCTATTAATAGAAATTATTGTGTTATTAATCTCGGCATTTGCCCAAGTGTAATTAATCTCGGGTTGTGTTTATACTCAGTTTAGCCCTATGGCCTTAGAGAAGCGTGCCATATGACGCATGTGTTCCAACGATGCTACCTTCCACAAAATGTTTTCCTATGTCCTCAGCCAAGAATTCCCCTCCACGGTGGTTGACATGTCTGGCCTATTTCCCCCACTTCTCTCCCCCCCCCCACTCCCAGAACCGCAATAGGGTCTCCTTTTCGTCACCTTCCACCCCACCAGCCTTTACGTTCAATGGATCATACACTGCCATTTCTGCCACTGCCAAACATAAATTCCCTTCTCCTCTTTCAAGTTTCAGAAGCGACCTTTCCTTCTACTCTTCCATGACCCCCAACAGTCCCTCCCCTTCCCACGCAAACACAGGAGGTACAACACCTGCCCTTTCACCACCGCCCTTCTCACCGTCTAGGGTCCTAAACACTCCTTCCAGCTGGAACAGTAATTTATTTGTGCCACTCAAAATGATATAGCACAGAAGGAGGCTCTTTGAAAGAGCTTTTCAGTTAGTCTGCTCCTCTGCCCTCATCAGATAGCCTGCAGATTTTTTCCTCGACCTTTTTGAAAGTTGTTATTGAATCTTCATGCGACCCTTTCAAACAGTGCATTCCAGATCATCAAAATCGATGCATTTATTAAACAAAAAACTCCTAATTTTTGCCTCTGGTTCTTCTACTTAAATTTTGTATCCTCTGGTTATTGACCCTTCTGCCACTGGAAACAGTTTCTTATTTACTCTATCAAAACACTTCAAGATTTTGAACACCTCTATTAAATCTTCTTTTAACCACCTCTGACTATTGAGCAATCCCAGAATTAGGCGCAATACTCCAGCTGGGACCTAACCAGTGATTTAGAAAGATTTAGCTTAAATTCCTTGATTTTTATATTCAATGCCTCTGTTTATAAAGCCAAGGATCCCATTGTGTGTGTACACCTTTAGGAGCGATGATGTAACACACCACATGATTCTATGTGTTTAGCAATCTTGAAGAAACACTTGTACAGTAAATATCTCAATGTTAGAGCTGCTCTCTCAGTACTCAATGAAGAACCCATTATATTATGTTACTGATCCCATCTGGAGTGGTCAGTCTTTGTGTACAGTCTCTGCTAACACAGAAGTTCAAGGAACATGCAACGTGTTGGCAGCGGTGAGATTTCTGAACATTCAAAGATGCAACACATCAGTACCGCTGGGCTTTTAGAAGAACTAGACAAGTTCCAAGCTGATAACAGTGTTAAAATTCTGAAGAGAGCATGCTTCTTTTCCTCTTAGATGATCAGACCATGTTGCAATTTTTTTTTCTCTCAAATCTGCTCAGCAGTGATCTTGATCTCCAACACCCCAATCCATCTAGCCGCCTTACTTTCAAAGCAGTGCAGTCAGCAGCAACTGGGTAAGTTTCTTTTCACTTTGGGCTGTGAGGTTGGGTGGCTGCAGACTTGATTGACATGGGGATTCTGAGGTCAGTTTCTCACATCGGGAGCAACTTGAAGTCTGGGCGAGCGAACGCTGTAGAGGTAACAGACCCTGTTACCTTTGTGCATTGCGTGGATGGTTCAGCGCCATCACGGCAGTGGGCTACTGATCGAGCACAAAATTGGCATTTTTTCAAAATGGGGAGTGTGGCGATCTGTTGGTGAACAGCGGAACGGGCGACAGTCAAGACACAACAGAGTTTTCCACTGTGGTTTCAGGAGGAACAATCGCTATTTCTATTTTTCGAGGTAAATCACCATTAAAGTTTTGGTTCTTCAATTTTTCTTTGCACCAAATCCACCCTTTGTGGACGGGGCTAAACCAAAAGCATGCGAATTTGGCAACAGCGCCACAGCCTCCAAGCCTGTTCATTTTTGATACTACAGTCTCCACAGCACGTGACAGTGACATAACTTCCAAACCAGTGGAACTGCAACTTTTTTTTTCATTGTAGAAGACAACAGCACGCCATCCAAGTCTGTTCAGAAGTGGTACTGAAAGTCTTTGTTATTTGCCTTCACAGCTTATCTTTTCTTTAGGTGCAACGACATGGAAACTTCTTTCCCCACCATTGGAAAGCATCTGACCTTTCAGAACTACTTCTTTTCAAGCAAACAGTCAAGCTCTGAACTGGCAGATCGCATCATTGAACTTGAGATTGCATCCACACCGATGGAACTTTACCAGAAGGATCTTTTGGACAAACTCAAAGAGTAAACGGTTGACGCCTTATTGAAGGATGGCCACAAATTGAGTCCATCATCACGGGTCAACAAAGTCTTCAGTCTCTGTTACAAAGACCATAGGTGCATTGAACAGGGTTTCCAAATCCAAGTCACCATGTACAAGGCTTTTGCATTCACCTAAAGCCTATCCTGCACTTGGTTTTGCAACGTTGTATTATCCAGTGACCTCTGATACCGCATGTTTTGTGCATGGAGTCAAGACAGACACAGTGGGCAAGTGTCCTGGACACACACAGTTGAACCGCAGGACATCTTCGTGCCCTGACCAACTTCGCAATTCTTCGTCACAACACAACTGATACGTTCACGAAGTTTCGGATGACGCTAACACTACTGATCCTGAAAATCAGAATATAAGCATGAGTGAGCGAGCGGAACAGATATTCCAAGTCATCAGTGTTTCTGAGCACATTGATTTGATTACTCTGATGGAAACATTTGAATTCATTCGCATTTCCTACCCAGGAAAAGAGGGCACACATTTTGCTTTAGACAAAAGTGGACAGGGGTACCAGTGCAAACATTTTTCCCCTATGCATCTTAAGATACATGTATCTGGGTAAATGGCATGCCAGGATCGCTCTGAACCCCACATTCAGCTAACTGCTTACAATGGGTTCCCAATCCCATGTCTTGGATCTATTACGATTAAATGCTGTTCTAATAATTCCATTTGGATACTGCAACTTTTCTACATTGTTCAAACAAATGGACCTTCTATCACTGCACTGCGAACTGCAGTGATCTAACCTTGATAACCATTCACTGCATCGGGCGACGCCAAGCACGACCTCCCTCCAATCCTCAGATGGTGACTAGAAGGAACCTTGCAACAAAGGAGTGCAGTACGGGTCATGTTTTCCAATGGTTTTCCAATTCTGTCCATATTGTGGCAAGAAGATAAAAGCTGTTTTCAACTTCTGCACATCTTGTGGTTTCAGGATTCCTGAGGGTGAGAACGAGGATGCGGCAATGTGATTGACTCTTAACTGCCCTCTGAAATTGCCTAGCAAACCACTCAGTTTAAGGGCAATTAGGGATGGGCAACAAATGCTGGCTTTGCCAGTGACACTCACATCCTAACGAACGAATAAAAAAAAAAGGCACAGCCTGTTACATCTGACAGGCAGTGCCTCCAGTGCGAACTGTATCCAGTGTATGTAGAGATGTCTTCTAGATCAACACAGGAAAATGAAAGAAATGCATGACAATCAGGCTGGGAGTGACCTTCCCAAATTAGTTATTGATCAGCAAGTTACCATTCAAAACCCTATCACTGGTACATTGAGTTCTGCAACAGTCTCCAAAGTTCGACCAGAACCATGTTTTTATGAAGTAACTACATCTGCTGGCACTAGATTGCGTTGTAATGGAGGTCAAATCAAAGTTATTCATAATTCCAAGACCATGTAAGACTCCATTGCAACTCATACAAGATTTGAAGACTATATCTCAGGCAGAGTCTACACCACCTTCCATGACATCCAATTCTTAAACATCTGTTCCAGTCTCTCAGAACTGCTACCCTGTTCCAAGATCTGGCAGAGTTATCAAACCACATTTTATGTTTTTGCGATTGTTCTTGCATATTCTTATTGACTTTTTTGTATTATCTCCTAATACTTTTCTGTTCATGTATATAGTTAACTTCTACTTGCCTAAAGGAGATGTTTAAATTTGTAAATATGTTCCTCTTTCCCTTTTGGAAAAAGGGAGATGTGTGTGTACAGTGGCACAGTGGTGCAGTGGTTAGCACTGCAACCTCACAGCTCCAGTGACCCGGGTTCGGTTCTGGGTACTGCCTGTGCGGAGTTTGCAAGTTCTCCCTGTGACCGTGTGGTTTCCACTGGGTGCTCCGGTTTCCTCCCACAGCCAAAGACTTGCAGGTTGATAGGTAAATTGGCCATTCTAAATTGCCCCGCGTGTAGGTAGTTGGTAGGAGAATTGAGGGAAGGTGGGAATGTGGTAGGGAATATGGGATTAATGTAGGATTAGTATAAATGGGTGGTTGTTGGTCGGCACAGACTCGGTGGGCTGAAGGGCCTGTTTCAGTGCTGTATCTCTCTATGACTCTACACCTTTTAAGAGGTGTGACTACAAGACCATCTTAGTCATGTAAGAGTTATAATGTAACACACCAAGTGGTTCTGTGAGATTAGCAGTATTGAAGAAACACCTGTACAGTAAATATCTAAATGTAATAGCTGCTCTCTCAGTACTCAATAAAGAACCCGCTATTTTGCGTTACTGATCGCATCTGGAGTGGTCAGTCTTTGTGTATAGTCTCTACTAACAGAGGTTCAAGGAATAAGGAACACTTAACACCCATATATGCTCTTTTGTTTTTAACAGCCTTCTCAACTTGTCTTACCATCTTCGAAGATTAGTGTACATATAGCCCTATGTGTTCCTGTTCCTGAATCCCTTTTAAAATTAGACCATTTAGTTTATATTACTACTTCTCATTCTTTCTACCAAAATGCATCATTTCAACCTTCCTCTGTTAAATTTCATCAGCCATGCTATTACCCACTTTACCAGTATGTATACTGTTCTGAAGTCAGTTACTATGCATCTCATTGTTTATTATACTTGAGTTCAGTGACATCTACAAACTTAGAAATTATGCCCTGTATACCCAAGTCCAGATCATCAATATATATCATAAGCAGCTGTGGTCCGAATACTGACGCTTGTGGGCCACCACTATATACTTTCCTCCAGACTGGAAAATTGCCACAATTACTCTCTGCTTTCTGTCCCTTAGCCCATTTTGTAGTCTTGCTGCCACCGTCTATTTAATCCCATGGGTGTCAAATTTTCTAGCAAGTCTATTATGTGATACTTTATCAAACATCTTTTGAATGTCCATATACACAACATCAACTGTACAACTTGCACCCCTCTCCATAACTTCAAACAATTCAATCAAGTTGGTTAAATACTATTTGTTTTTAACAAATCCATGCTGACAGTCATTTATTAACCCATATTTTTCCAGGCGACGATTAATTGTGACTCTGATTATTATCTCAATGTTACCCGACCACTGATATTAGGCTGACTGACCTGTAGTTGCCGGGTTTATCCCCCTCCCCTTTTTTGAACTGGGCTGTAACATTTGCAATGCTCCAGTCCTCTGGCACCAATTCCATATTGAAGGAGTACTGGACGATTGTGGCCAAAGCCTCTTCAATTTCTACCCTTAATTCCCTCAGCAACCTAGGATGCATCTTATCTGGACTCACACTTCTAGTTGGAGTACTCTAAACTTTTTAAGTACCTCCTCTTTATTTTTAATTTGATCTAATTTCTCTACTGCCTAAATGTTGGTCCCTTGGAGAATGAGACTGGGGAATTAAAGAGGAACAAGGAAATGGCAGAGACTTTGAACAGATATTTTGTATCTGTCTTCACGGTAAAAGACACAAAGCATCCCAATAATATTAGATCAGGGGGCAGAAGGGAGGGCAGAACTTAAAACAATAATTGTAATGAGAGAAAAAGTACGAGGCAAACTTATGGGACTAAAGGTTGACAAGTCACCTGCACCAAATGGCCTGCATTCTAGGGTCTTAAAAGATGTGGCTGCAGACAAAGTGGATGCATTGGTTGTAATCTTGCAAAATTCCCTAGATGCTGGAAAGTCCTAGCGGATTGGAAAACCACAAATGTAACATCCCTATTCAAGAAAGGAAGGAGGCAGAAAGCAGGAATCTATAGGCCAGTTAGCTTCATATCTGTCTTTGGGAAAATGTTGAAATCCCTTTTTAAGGAATACAATCAAGCAGAGTCAATGTGGTTTTATGAAAGGGAAATCGTGTTTGACAAATCATTTGGAGTTCTTTGAGGATGTAACGAGCAGGGTGGATAAAGGGGAACCAGTAGATATATTGTATTGGGATTTCCAAAAGGCATTCGATAAGGTGCCACATAAAAACTTACTGCACAAATGCTCATGGTGTTGGGGGTAATATATTAGCATGGATAGTTGGCTAACTTAACATATGTCATGCAATACAAGATGGAGCAATGCACAACGATCATTTTCAAAATATTCAAGACAATTAATGCCGTATCCTTAAAACTGTGGGGTAGTGTTTCAGCTTTGGGCACAATCCAGAAATTGCACCTGAAATTGTGCCAGTTAGGTTATGGGTCAAGTTTCTGATAACATCATTTGCATAATCACAAGTAAAATCTTCAATGCACCAGCACAATTGGGCATTCCTTATATTGCTTGTTGTATTTAAGTGTGGTAACCTTATACAGTTTTATTAATACAGCTGAAAATAGGTCTATCACCAAAAATGAGTATTTTTAATAAGTATCTGGTCCTCCATCTGTGAATAACCTTATGAAAGATAACTGAAAATGACTTTAAAAAAACTGTACTGTATCATTTGAATTTAACTGGTGCACACTAGTCAGTTTTTAAATCAAAAATATTTAATTTATTGAGAACTTCTAAAATATGCCTACTAATACCTATGAGTCTAATAAAATTAGTGTAATTTGAAGAGTCTTCCCTAACCAGCACAACCTTATAATTTTATTCTGGGGGCAGGGCCTGAGTTGGGTGAAATGAATCTTAAACCAATGCAAAAGACCACGGAAAACAGAAAAGTAAGTGGTTTTGGATGTAACCCACTTGCGTTTTAAGTTCCCCAATCTTTGAGCTGTGGTTTGGCCGATTTCTCTCTTTCCTGCACACACCCCCCCCCCCCCAAACCCCACATTGGAAGTGGTACACTTCGATTGATGATAAATGAATAAATGTAGCCTCCTGCCTTCTCTGCATTATAAAATGCCAGTCTCCAGATTAATATTTTGGAGGACTTTGTTCATCCAGTGAGAGTTTATAGGCGTCGCGAGCAATCTCATCCTCACAATGCCAACACCTGCCTTCAATGAGTAGTCCAATTAATCTATTCTTTGAGTGTAATAGAATTCATGAAGGATCGTCAATTAAATTAATTTCATTGGTACACTACTAGATACTGAGTTTTCTGGAACAAAATATACTGGTCTTAGTTGAATTTTTTAATGTCAATTTTCATGCTAGTTTGGATTTTAGAATTCTATTTCTAGGTTAATTGTTTGCTACTGTTTCATGACTTACCATCAAAATATAAAGAAGATTTATTTTACTTTTTAAGTAAGCTGCAATACTTAATGAACTCTGGGTTTAGAAAAGGTCAAAGCAATTGATAAATTTTAGAATGAGGACAAGTTAGCATGATTTATGTATTGATGAGCCACATCCTGTCTTCATTCACTTCATGCTTTGCTAACTTTTCTTCTAATATGCTGGCCACTCCCAGAGTTCTAATGTAAACTCTTGCTGCTCAGTTCACTTTCAAATGTCTGTTGTAACTGCTTATCTCTTACACAGGCTCTGGGTACTGAAGAGCCTATTAAATGTGTATGATAAGTAACTTGCTACAGCTCAATAAAAATCCTTATTTTAAGTTTAAAAAGAGGTAAGCGTTTTACAGTATATTTAAAGCCATGTTCTGCATGCCTTTACATGAGTGGCCTCTGATTCGGGAGAATGGTGGCAGTTAATTTATGAAAGTGCCGTTAAAACTTCCAGTGTGGCTGTGTTTTTGTATAGGTAACAGTTATAAGCCAGTAGATTTTCATGTGGCCTTTACTACAATGGTTTACGATGTGTTCTTTTTTCAACCAGAATACAATATTATAAGTGATTTACATCTGCTCTCTGTTAGAGTGGGCATTGTCAATTGAATTTGCTTTTTTTCTGTAGAGTCAGATTGACTTGATTTAACTGCTGGCTTTTAGCAATCACAAACTGAGCTGAGTGGGGGGAAGAAGAAATATCTTTGAAAATACATTTTGGCTGGAAACTGCTACCCATTTCGTTTGTAGAGTAGATGAAGGAAATTAATACTGAACAGTTCAGATGTGTCGGTGTTCCAGTTTCACCAATGAGTTCCAGATCAATTAGCTGCCGTAGTGATTAATAATTAAGAGAATGTATTACTTATTGGGCAGGTCTGAGGAAATGTGAATGTATTCTAGAATTGTTGTAGGATGACCAAGTAAAAATGGGAGTTCAGTTGTTTTCAAGCCATCCTGGAGTGGCACAGAAGGAAACATGGTTTGTCTTGGCTTCGTATTTAATTTGTGTTGAATCATTGGGCAAACAAAAATGGTGATAGTTTAAACATTCCTTCGATACTATAAACTTGCCACAGATGATAATGCACAATTTTCTGATTAAACGTGTATCTATTATCTGATACGACAATATTATGTGGACATTTGCTTGCTTTATCTACAGCAGATTAATTTTTCTCACTCTCCCAGTTAATGAACCATGGTCCAAAATACAAAGTAAGGTTTATTTTTAAGGTTTATTGCAACAGTATCTGCAATCTTGCAGTAGTAGTTGATTTGCTGTGTCGGTGAATATTTTTGCATTTGGAGGAGTCATTTATGGCATAGAGGAGGCCATTGAGTCCATGCCGGCTCTCTGTGGAGCAATCCAGTCAGTCCTGCTTCCCGGCCCGATCCCTGTAGCCCTGCAAGTTTATTTCCTTCAAGTGCCCATCCAATTTCCTTTTGACTTCATTGATTGTTTTTGCTTCTACCACCCTCGTGGGCAGTGCGTTCCAGGTCATTACCATTCGCTGGATTAAATAAAGTTTTCCCTCACATTCCCCCTGCATATCTTGCCCAAAACCTCAATCTGTATCCCCTAGTTTTTGTACCATCAGTTAATGAGAACAGTTTTTCCTTGTGTTATGACCAGGTGAGAAAGAGGTCTAGGGTTCCCTTTCAGCCGTCACCTTACTGTAACAGGGTTTTATTTTTAAACAGTGTTTTTAGATCCCCCTTGGTGAATTCTTGTTCACCACTTTCCAATTATAAGGTAAAGAAATGAGCACAAACAGGCTTGCTTAGGTTTAAAGAAGAAATGTGAAATTTTATTAAACTTAAACTTAAAAGTCTAATTCGGTTAACGCCTACGGAAACAAGTTTTGCCCAATGCGGGCATGAATATGCGATACGCACATGCAAATAGAGACAGAAAAGAGCAGAAGAAAAATAAAGTGGAAAGGTTTGAGGCAATATCTGAAGTGTTTTTGTTACAAGTGTTCATGCTCACTGTAGAGTCCTTGTTTGTAGATAGATCTTGCTTTTCGTTGGGGCCCAGTATTATTCTTAAACCTTGTTCACTGTAGGAGACTTTTCTCTCCTGGGGTTCATATGTCTTCAATCGTTTTTTGGAGTTCCGTGGGAAAGAGGTGGGAGCAGACAGGACAGGAGAGAAGGTCTGCTTCAGTCCAGGAGCAAAAAGCTTTCTGCCTTCTCTGTGTATAGTTCAAACTCTGCAACAGTCAGTTAGTCATGTGACTAACTGATCTGACCGCATCTGTTTGTGGATTGAATTGGAGCAGGGAATAGCTCCTTTGTCTACAAGCACTGTCTGTTAATATGCAAAAATGTCTTTCCAGCCAGGGGCCTGGCAACCCCTGGCCTTCTCCTCTTCGCAGCAACAATTTGAAATTTAATGTCCATGTGACGAAATTAATGTGCTTCATTCTTGGTAGGTTGGGGCATGCCTGACACTTGTCTAACTTATTTAAGCCTGCCATAATTTTGTACACCTCTATCAAATGCCCCCTCAATCTGCTATGATCCAGGGAGAACAACCCCAGCTTTTCCAGCCTAATCTTGTACCTAAAATCCCCCATCCCTGGAACCATTCTGGTAAAACGCCTCTGCATCCTGTCAAAGACCCTCGCATCTTTGCTAAAGTGGGAACCAATACTCCAGTTGGGGCCGAACCAGAGCTTTATCAAGGTTCAGCATAAATTCCCTGCTTTTATGCTCTATGCTCCCATTTAGGAAGCCCAAGATCTCATATGCTTTGCTAACTATTCTCAATATGCCCTACCACCTTCAAAGATGGACGCACATGAACCCCCAGGTCCCTCTGTTCCAGCACACTCTTTAGAACTGCGTCATTAGGTCCATATTGCCTCACCCTATCTCTCCTGTCAAGATGCATCACCTCACACTTGTCTGTATTAAATTCCATCTGACACTTGTCTGCCCATTCTGCTAGCCTAGCTGTGTCCTGTTACAGGCAGTTCGTATCATCCTCACTGTTTGCCACTCCTCCAAGTTTGGTATCATCGGCAAATTTTGAAATTGTACTCTGTATTCCAAGATCCAAGTCATTCATATATAGCAAAAAAAAAATGCAGTGGTCCTAGTACTGACCTTTGGGGAACACCACTGTCCATCGTCCTCTAGTCTGAAAAACAACCATTACCATGACTCGTTGTTTTCTGTCCTTGATCAAATTTTTAAAATCCAATTGTACACTAACTTTTCCTATTCCATGAGCCTCAGTTTTGATAACCAACCTTTTATATGGCACTTTATCAAACACTTTCTTAAAATCCATATAAACAACATCCAATGCATTCCCTTCATCATCCTTCTCTGTTACTGCATCAAAAATTGAATTCAATTAGTCGAGCATGATCTGCCTTTCAAAAATCAGTGCTGGCTATCCTTAATTAACTCAAACCTCTTCAAGTGCCTGTTTTCCCCCGCCCCCCCCCGATTATTGTTTCTAAAAAGTTACCTAGCACTGATAAACTAACTGGCCTGTAGTTGCTCGGACTGTCCTTACACTCTCTCTTGAATAAGGGTGTCAGATTTGCCACTCTCCAGTCCACTAGCACCTCCCCAGTATCTAGGGAAGATTGAAGATTATGGAAAGCCCTTCTGCTATCTGTACCCCCCACTTCTTCAGCAACCTGGGAAGCAAGCCATCCGGATGAGGTGACAACTACCCTGAGCATAGCCAGCCTTTCCAGTACCTCCTCACACTCAATTTTTACCCTATCCTTTGCCTCTGCCTCTACTGATATTTAGTCAGATTGCTCTTCCTTAGTAAATACTGATGCAAAATACTCCTTCAGTATTCTAGCCTAGCCCTGTGCCTCCAAGCATATATTATCATGTTTGTGCCTAATAGGCGCCACTCCATCTCTTACTACCCACTTACTATTTACATGCCAGTAGAAGATTTTTGGGTTCCGTTTTATGTTGACTGCCATTTAATTCTCTCATTCTGTCTTTACCAGTCTTATTTTCCTCTTCACCTCCCCTCCTAACTTATTGCATTTGGCCTGGTTCTCACTTGAAGAATTCAACCTGGCTTGCATCAGACACCTTTTTTTGTTTCATCATAATCTCCATCTCCCTTGTCAACCAAGAAGCCATGTTTTTGGTTCCCCTATTCTTGCACCCTTTTTGGAATGTACCTAGCCTGTACATGAAGCATCTCTTCCTTACACGATAACCATTGTTCCA